>NW_027417593.1:0-85444 GCF_009905375.1 Apium graveolens | reverse complement strand
GTGTCATTTTGCACTAATTCTGAGGACAAGTTCTGGTTGCATATTCTGAAGATTAAGTTTGAAGAGTATAAATCAGAACTTGTATGAGGATTTACTCCGATAAGCATTCCTTTTTCGAGTTAAGAATTATGTTCCGATGACTGTTAAGTTCTGATATTAGTCTAAGTTCTGTTATTACAGTCTAAATTCTTTACTTGACTTATCTGTGGATAAAATTTGATAACAGTCTCGGTTCAAACTAGAATATGTTGAAGTGGAAGATTAATAGTCACTATGGTTAGGGTTAATGGTATTCGTACTTGAACAGTCCACTTTACTTGTTTCTCGTGCGTATTTAAACCATGTTTTCTCTTTCCAATGAATGTTTTCTTTTCCAAGTCTGGGGAGACGAAGTAGAATTAATTCTACCCGTCAGCATTAAATTCCTTTGCGTCTCCTGGCATTCACTTGCCTATATAAGCAACCACTTCACATCAGCCTTCCCATCAAATTCTTTCTCACAAACTTACCTTCATACTTTTTCTTTCAAAAACACAATGGTCAGATACAACATGTTTTTGAATTACCAAACATTTAATATGGAGCCAAGCTGTGCTGAATGGCAGCAGGAATGGCACGTCACGGCCATTCTGAGGAGATATGGGACTCTGTCCCACATGAGGTACTGACCCACCTCCTGTTCTTCTATATGGATTACCATCGCCATCTGGATCGATTGGAGGAGGAAAGGCTGGAAGCTCTTCGCCAGCAAGAGCGAATCATCCGACTCGCCATTCTGTTTGTCGAGAGTAGGAAGAAGAAATGATTTATTTTCTTCTTCCTATTTTTCTTCATCATCAGCCTTGCCCTGCTTCTTGAGCTAGGACAAAGGCTGTTGATGTTAGGTTTTGTAGCTTAGGGAAAGTCTTGTATAAGTACTGATGTAATTTCAATGTCATGAATGTATTCTCTTGATATATTAATGAAATTTGTTTTTGTTTCAAGATTTTGTCTCTAAGTTATTTTGTAATGCATTGATAAATCCTGATAATTACTCATATTCTGATGACCATATAAATTCTGTTTTAATTTTAAGTTCTGATTTTTCTTTATCAGCACTTACTCATCTGATTTATCTTGGTCATTTTCACTTGATTTATTTTCAGAATATTAATGATGCAGTGAAAATAATTAAATCAGTGGGAACGGTTTCAATTTTGACTTAAAACTGTTTCACCTTGATTAATGGAATATCTGGGTAAGTGGAACGGTTTTTCCTTGAAAATAGGCAGGTGGGCAAGTAATGATTATTGTTTCTCGCGCCCAGTAACTATCCGTTATTACTGCATGTCTGACAGGGTGTCCCAACGGTTACTTTTTGTATATAAGTAATAGAGAGAAAGATTGTCAACTCTTTTATTTACTTTTCTCTTGTATCTCTCTCTCTTTACTTTCATCCTTTCTCATCTACTGACAATTTTTCATATAGACATTTTTTCAAACACAATACAGGCAACCGTATTTCTCTCAAATTTTAATGGCACCCAAGGACATAATCTTCCATGGAGCAAAGTTTGTTCCTAATAACTTCTCTGCTATACTCAACACGTCAGAGGCACCCTCTGAACTTCATTTCATTCAGGACTTTCTCACTAATTCTGAAATTGGGTACGCTTTAACTGACCCTGAATCAGTCTCTGGAGTTCAAGTACTGGAGTTCTGGAGGAGTGGAGTATATGATGATGGTGGTGCTCAAGGGTCCCCAAGTATTATCTTTTCATCAGGGGAAAATGAGTATATTGTGACTTTGTCTACAGGTTCGACAAGCACTACACCTACCTGAGAACTGTGTTTATTCTACGGTTGACGAAACAGTTCTTCAGAACATGATGGCCAGTCTAGGATATGAGGGAACATTGGTAAAACTGGAAAATTGAAGAGATCTTTCATGAGGAGGGAATGGATGTAATAACTCCCAAAATTTTGAACTTTTGTAACCCTTGTGAATAGTGTTTTAGCTGAATGAGAAAACTTTTCATGCCACACTATGTAGGGGTTCTGATATGGATATTCTGAGATTTTATTAGTACTTTATATGGGATATAAGTGTATGTAAAGATCGTCAGAATCCAAATCCGAACACTTTGATTTTTCCCGGAAATCCAATAGATACGGAAAGAATTGAGTATAAGGTAACAGGATAAAAGGATTTAAATTAAAGGATTATAATAGAGGATCATAAAAAGGAATATAATGTATTGAGAAAGGTTAAGGGAACCTAAGTAATAAGATCCCGGGTATGATCCCTCAAACGATAAACGAAAACGAAAGTTAAGTGAACTGTATAACAGATCAGCGGTCATTAGGCAAATAATTAGGAATTAATCAAAGGGATTAGAGAGGATGATGTCACCCAACCAATGAGAAGAGGACAAGGAGGGGAGGATGACATCATGAGGATGACACAAGCATGACATTGGGAAGGAAGGAGATGTGGTGGCTTTTTAACCACACAAAATCAAGGGCAACTAGGTAATTTACTAAACAAACACAAAAATCAAACCAACCAAGCCAAGCAAATCATTTTTCATCAAAATCAAAAAGAAACCAAGGCATTGTTCTTCATGCTCTCTGCCAAAACAGAACCAGCACACTAAAACTACTGTATCTCCTTCATTTCTCACTCAAATATTGTGTTCTATAGCTCATTGGAAAGGTATTGAGATGGCCTACAACTCTTGTTCACAAGTCTCGTCCAAATAATCATGGTAAGACCCTCATTTTTACATTTCTTTAAATCGGACTTTTAGAAACTTCAAAGCCTAACTTTGTGTTCTTGATTTCTTTGGAAAGATCAAGCTTGTAGGAGGCTCCCTAAGGCTTCCTAGCAACTTAACACCTCCCAAGGAAGGTATAAACTTCAAACCCTAGCCTTTACTTTATTTGTTAGTAAGCTTAATGGTTGGTTTTGTGAAATGAGAAGCATGGATTGTGATTATTAGTAGTTTGGTTTGATTTGGAAGTGTTTTGGTAATTGAAGCTTGATTATAGTTCATAGGTCTTGATTGTGATTGTTTGAGTTGAAAACCTTGGAGATTATGGACTGATGTGGTATGGTTAGGTAAAGTTTTGTTGTATTGATGGTTATGAGTTGGTTGGTGGTTAATTGGAGTAGTTTAAACATTGGTAATCGGCGTAAACATAGCCGTCGTAATGTCCGATTTACTTTAGACTGCTTTTGTTCATAACATTTGGACCCGAGAACACCCTGCTAGATTTTGATCATTGCCATGTTTAGATAGTTCATGTTACGAGCTTCGTTTTGATATGTAGTTTGTTTGATTCCGATGTACGGTTTAGGAGAAACGACCGTTTCAAGTAACGACGTTTCGCGAACGAAACTTTTCCCCTCGCTTTACTTTGAAACATAGGTTAAAGACCAAAAAGGGTTAATTAATGTATGAAACATTTATGGTAAGTGTGTTAGGCAGTTGGTAAGACACTCGCGAAGGAATCGCCTTAAAACTCGTAAAGGTTAAATTATTAAAAATGGTGGAGCCGAGGGTACCCGAGTGACTTAAGCAAATCAGTAAGCGCAAAACAAGCGTTAGAGTTTAAGTTAGTTAAAGTATAGATTTACAAGTGACTTTGGTTTAATTCCAACTTACTTGTTGTTTATAGGTTACCAGACTCGTTCCGAGCTTTTTTTTCACCCCAGTCGCTCAGGCAAGTTTTCTATCCGTTATACTGTTGTTGTGATGTATATATGTATATGCATTATCTTGCGATAGATGCATGTTGGTTAATTAGCAAATGTTGCGATATATTGAAGCATGCTGATATGGTATATATATGCATGCCTATTTCGTATTCTTGCCAAATATATCTGTTGGTTCAGTTGATAATACCTATGCTAGAGAATAGCAGTAATTTGCATATACCCTTAGTATAGGGACCCAAAGGTGAAACATTTTCTAAAACCGGGAGTCGAGGATCCCGAGTAGATTTATATATATATATATTTATATATATATATATGTTTATAGTTTTCAAAACTATTAATCGAATAAGGTTTATTCGATAACTTGATTTTATTAATGAATATTATCTTGAATATTCATTCGAGGACTTATGACTCCTTTATATTATTTATTGAATATTACTTGGATATTCATTTGAGGATGTATGACTCCTTTATTTTATTTATTGAATATTATTTCGAATATTCATTCGAGGGCTTATGACTCAGCTTATTTATTTATTGAATATTATTTGAATATTCATTTGAGGATCTATGACTCCGATTATTTGCTGAGATATATTCTTTATTTTATTAAAGAATAAGGTGTCGATAATCAAACTCACTTTTGATTATTCAAATAAAGATAGTACTTTCGTATAGGTATATCTTTGGTTATTTAATATTCATTTCAAGTATAGTTTTAAAACTTCTACTTCAATTATTTTTATAAAGATTATTCTTTATGGGAATATTATTTAAATAATAATATTCAGATATTTTCTAATATATTGGGACTGATTTACCTTGTTAAATCAGCATCACTCCAAACATTCTTAAAATGTTTTGTGAGTCTTCAAAATGATTTTTAAAAGTTAGAGCAGATCCCAAAACTCATTTTTATATTTAAGATCCTCCTTTCGAAGGGGATTTAAATACTCTCTCAAAACCTGAGGGATCCGGCTCTGTGGTGTGTTTTATATTCGCAACAAGGTTGCTGTTTTGATAAATGAATTGATTACTTACCCAACACTCGGGAAGTAAAATTCTTGGAACAAGTTAATCCATTAACAGGCATCGCCTGGGAAATATCGGTGAGTTTTCCTTTCCAACTAGATACGACTTCTTGGTGGAGCCGTATCAACAAGTTTCTACTTGGGGAAAGGGGGAACGAGCTTTACGTTTCAGAGTCATGGATTTCATCTGAACTAGGAGTGGCGTAAGTAGTCGAGTGGCGCCGGCCCAGCCTTATTATATTGGCCCAAATGGCCTGGAAGTTCCGCTAAGGCGGTCCATTCCTTAGGAGTTCAGTGTTCGGTTGACAAGTAAATCCGACAGGTTCTCCTCTACATGTAGAAAATGGTGGGGTTGCACTACTACGACTGATCATCGTAAGTGGTCTTCCTGGCGCGGCAAACTCCCGTAATGAGTTCATCATCCAATTGGATATTTCTGCAACACTACCCAGAGCACTTCGATAGAAAGGCTACGGTTGGGCGATTGTTGAGTGTTGGCAGGGTCAAGTTTTCAAAATGATGTTTGCATCAAATGAAGTATCTCGTAACTTCATTTTATTTTGATGATATTTTAAAGATTTAATCTATTCAAATCTGGTCTTGTAGTCTCATCTATGTGATGAACTTTGGAAACTAATTATAACTTGAATGGTGGTAGTTCAAGTAGTATTTGGAAAAGATATAAGTATATTGGAGTATCTTGTAACTTCATCTTTTAAACTTATATCTAGTAAATGATTATCTTATGCATGACAAAGATTTTCAGAAAAATGTTGAGACAAGGTTAGATATATGAGATCACCTTGCAACGATATTTTTATACAGTTATACACTGGAACTCTGTGTGTATTATGCATGGAAGAGGACTTTCAATATTTGAAAAGTATATATGTATATATATACTGAATATTTTGCGACTTCATCGCATTAAGATATCATCTTGGTTAATTTCTTTTGACCAAGACCTTCATGAGTACTATGAGAAGGCTCATATATTGTTAATCATTATACATATTATTTTGGTGGGCTTACTGCTCACCCTTGCTTTCTTCTTTCATCACACAACATCAGATAGACAAGATGAACAGGACCAAGCTCCCAATTCGCGAGCGGATAGGAAACGTTCCGCAGCTTCCTATAGGCGTTGATGTCGCTGTAGCTGAGGTAGGAACTACCCAATAGGCTTAGGCTTTCAACTTTTGATGTATCAGATTATGTATATTTATGAATTGTAATAATGGCAAAGAAATGTAAATTTATTCAGAAACCTGTTTAAGGTGTATTGGCATATAATTGTGGAATAAAACCGACTTGTGATTATTTTTGGATATTCATCTCTGAGACTATAACTGTGGTGTGTGTGTTTATTGTGGGGTCACAGTACAGAGTAGTTGATTATTTATTAAGAGTGGGTGTTATTAGGGAAATGGAACTCGTGACAACCCGGATCCCCGACCCCGGATTTGGGGGTGTTACAGAAATGGTATCAGAGCTAAGCGTTATAAACCTCAGAGATGATGGGACGTTAAGATAATAAGTTCACTAAGATAATAAGAAATCTTGCCAAGTTCATAGTCGGACTACCTAACATAGTACTGACAGTTAAAACCCTTATGGGAACCCTTATAAATGTAGCGATAGAAGCGTAGTTCGTTATCGTATAGAGTAGCGGGACTCCGAACCCTGAGGTTGAGGAGCAACAGCGCGATGATGTTTTATTACTAATTGGAGATCGGATTGTGGATCCGATAGAGTGTCCTAATGCAGGACCGGATGATGTTGATATTGAGGATGTAGCGGTTGAGGATGTTGTCCTAGATGGGATTGTTGCTGAGGAGGATCTCGTGGAGGATCCTGACAAGAATGAATAAAGGACCATTGATGAATTGATGACCATGGTTAGGGCAACTCCAGAGGTAGGATTGGCCGGTCACTACCGGAGGTTCGTTCAAGTTTGTAAAGATAGTAGCCCCTTTAACGCGGCTTACTCGTAAGACTGAGAAGTTCGAATGGACAGAGAAATGCGAGAACAACTTTTAAGAACCGAAGCAAAGGTTGGTGACGTTCCCTATGTTGGCGTTGCCGGATGGAAAATGAGATTTTGTGAAGTGTAGTGACGCTTCGCATAAGGAATTAGGGTGCTTCTCATACAGCACAGCAAGGTAATCGCGTTACGCGTCAAGACAATTAAGATATATGAAATTCGATATCCCCTCCCATGAGCTTAGGCTCGTGGCAATAGTTTACCCTAAAGATTGGAGGCACTACTTGTATGGAGAGAAGTGCGAGAATTACCTAAGCATAAGTGCTCTAGTACATTTTCACGTAGAAAGGAGCCTCAACATATGCCAGATGAGGCAGTTAGAGCTAATCAAGAATAATGATTGGGAGATTCTTTATCATTCGGGGAAAGCCAATTGTGGTGGCTGATGCCCTTAGTAAAAAGGAGAGACCTCAAGATGATAATGTCTTTGGGAGAGTTTATAAGAGATTTTGGAAATAGTAGTGAAGGTAACCGGAGCCGGTACCGAAAAGCTGTTTGAGATTGCAATAGAGACCGAATTATTGGAAAAGAGCATACGGTGCCAGAGAAAGGTGATGAATGAAGGCAGAGAGCCAACAAATAAATATGAGATTAATACCGAGAAAGATGATAAGGGAATAATGAGGTATTCCTATAGAATTTGGGTTCCGAAAGTTCAAGAGCGTAAGGATGAGAACTTAGATGAGAGCCATAGTTTGAGGAATAAGATTTAGAGCAAACCCTGAACGTGATAGTCAGGGAGGTCGCCATCAAGATAGAAGGAACCCATGACATAATGGAGTGGAAAATGAGGATTTTAAATTAAAAGATGACCCCAATTATGGGGAGTAGGATGAAACATTTCATACTAAGGAAACAGAAAGTCGAGTAAGGAAAGGAGACCCGAGACGGTACTCCTATACGGCAATTCATGGACCTGTCTAGACAGAACTTAGACTATTATCCCCAACCACCACCTTGAGGAAACAATGCGATAGGAAATTCTTTCAGGACCTGTAAGTCTCTAAGCTCTCAGAGTTCCAAGGAACAGGTTGACCCAGTCGAGGCAAGAGCCTGGCTAAAGGAAATAGAGGAATCATTTGAGATTCTGAATGATTGACGAATCACAAAAGACTGTTTTTGTCACTTACCCTCCTAAGAGAGACCACCCGCTGGTGAAAGGCCAAGGAAGGCACGGAGCAAGAGATTATAATAAACTGATTTAAGTTCAGTCAATTGTTTTCAGGAAAGTACTTCCCAAGGTTATGGAGATAGTGTAAAAGCTTTAGAGCCAGAACAAAGGCAGACGAGTATGATGAATTATGAATCTAAGCTGTAAAAGTTGTTAAGATTCGTTCTGAACGCGAATCCAGAATGACGGGATATTTGAAATCAATGCTTATGTTGTGTTGGTTCATGAAATAATGATAAGAGAAAGGAAAATAAAAAGGAATGAAGTGGAAAGGAATATAAAGGCAAGAGTTTGAGGAATGATAAGGGAGTTGGGTATGAGGAAACCCTAAAGACTCATATTAATAGAAATAGAAAAGTATGATCGTCAGGATGAGGGTGATTCACCATGAGTTAAAGTTGACGGTTGAAGGCATAAGAGATGCATATATTTTATCCCCTTTAAGTTGGGAGGATTCGAGGAAACATTGAGATAGTTCGAAGGATAAACAATGAGACGCGGATAGACTGAGGAGACAAGGAAGTAAGAAATTAGGAAAATTGGATGAAGGAAGTGACCTTCAAGAATGTGAAGTGTAAGACCGGTGGCTTGATACCCAGAAAGGGAGACGCCAGGTATGAAAGATATCCCAACATTGAGATGACTGTTGAGATAAATAAAAGAGGTAAATGAGTAGTTAGAACTAAAAGTTCACGTTGAACACGACAACATCTTCTAGAACATCCCTATTATCATTACTGAATCAGGCAAGAAAAAGCGGATAACCGTTCTTATCTTTTGGAGGCCATATTGATTGACCTCAATTTGAATACAGATGTTATTGTGAAATTAGGCATATACTATCGAGGTGGGAATGATTGAATAGATACCCTTATCAGGGATATATGACTTGATTTATCCATGGAAGGATGCATGTACCTTTTAAAGGTGGAATTAAGGATAGAACATCGGTAACTTAAAATGAATCCTCGGGGAATGCATAAAGGTTGGAATTTCACCCTTAATAGGGATAGTATGAGTTTTGACAGTATGAATTGGAAAGGATTAAGGTAATAATAACCTTTAAGGATCAGTGGAGAAATTCTTCAGAAGTATATAGACAATGGTTCTAGTATTAGTAAGTGGTATTTTGATATGCCCTGTATATAGGGAATACAGGAGGAACGATTAAAGGATAACCTTAGAGGTTTTACAAGGAGAAAGGAAATATTCGAAATTCTCAAGAATAAAAATGTTGATAAAGGAAATATGACATAATTATAATGTTGCCAAGTGGGGCACGTGTTAAACCACGAGAAAGTATGGATCGAACCAGTAATGGTCGAAATTGTTCAGGGCAATTAGGACTTAAGATAAAAGATGTTCTAATTATGATTGAGAGTCAGTCATGACAGTGATTAACCTCTAAAGACTGAGGCAATAACTTATGGAAAAAAATGGTGATTTTTTTTTACTCATCAGATTTTAAGGAAAGCATTTTCACATAAGCTGTGATTGAAATAAGGTAGAAAATTTATTTGGAGGTGGTTAAAATGACATTGACTGTAAGGAAATTTTACTATCAGGAAAGGCTAAAGAGGTGGCCGACACTTTAAAGGTAAGAGGATAATTATAGGCGCTTGTGCCAAAAGAATACAGTGATGATGGTTAAAATGTGAAGGTTGTATTATGGTTTGGAAGATTGACATTCCTCCTGATGACTGTGCAATACCCAACCGTAATAGTAGTTGGTAAAGGTTTAATTCGTGTAATCGCCATGAACGGGCTATCTATCTTAGAAGGTCCTATCTTGAGATAAGCCAGGACCATGTTTCAAAAAGGACTAGATGAACCTTGAGTTAAGTCTTCTATTTAGGCGTATGATTAAGAATGGTATTAACCTGCTATCGTTGCTTTGATTGAAACTCTTCTGCACTTTTATCTGCTTCATGTCATGTATGTATGTCAGGATCAGGAGTGTTCTTCATGAATCATGAATGGTGATTATGTTACCTCCTTAGAAGGATTTGATACGACATGTATGGACTCCGTATGGTTAGATATTAAGATTTTATGGAAAGGTGAATGACGACAGTAGGTCAGTGGTGGACCATAGTAATGCAGTAATGATTCCGCGAGTAATGAGTGATTACAACCGTGAGAGTTGTATTGGAATGGGTGTTGAGATTGAGTACCACTAATCGGGTCATGGTAGTGTATAAGTTATCATTGATAGAACATTGATAGACTAATTAAGTAGAGTATCTACCTATTGAATATTTATTCTTTCTTATCAATAGAGAGTCATATTATTATACGAGGAAGGTTACGGTGCAAGCATAGAATTCTAGTAACGATGATGTCTAGAATGAGATCCCAGATTCGATTTTCGATATCGAGGGAGTTTCAAAGGTGATTGTGTATAAGCTCGAGGAAGAGCATGGGTCCATAGAATGATGGACGGAATAGAAATATTTAGGCATGGGAAATACGATGCTATAATACTTGATGCTGATATAAATACATATGTTTTGTTCTCCTATGACAAACCTCTATAGTTCAGAGGTAGGTTCCAAGCCAGATATTTTGTGGCAGTATATTTTTCATATATACAATTCTCTTCAATTCGTTCTTTTCTCTTCTTTTCATTTCATGTAAGCTGAGAAGAACAACCCTTCCAGAAAGGGGAGGTATTGCCGAATGACTATCTATCTGTGTGATAGAAGCCTAGTAGGATACCATCTATTGTTTAAATTGCTTGTCAAGTACTAAAGGCTGGCCACCTTCTGTACTAACTAAGCGATATAACAAGTGTTCATGATCATAGTGATCTCTCAACAAATTCATTTACTTCTATATGATTGATCAAACTTTGGGAAATAGAAACAGCTGAAAAAGGAGTAATAAAGTTGTGGTAGTATTCGGAATGGAAATACATTCGTGATACTAAGGTTGACGTGGTTATTAAAAGGTTATAGAACGCTAACGAGCAAAAGTATAACCAGTATAATATTAGGAACGGAAGGTAGTAGCGATTACGAACTGGAAAAGAATGGGTATTGAGACGCCAAAGCTATAGTGCTAGAAGCTGTATAAAATTCCATGCGATAGACTTGAAAGAATTTGGAATGATCACTTAACACGGATTGAGTTTTCTTACGATAATAGATCACATGTCAGTATTGAGATATCGCCTTATGAGATCCTTGAGGGAAGACAATGTCGATCTCCCTTATGTTAGGATGAAGTTGTAGAGCGCAAGATGTTCGGACCCGCAGTAGTCCAAAGGATCAAGGATATAATAGATTTTAATCAGAGGACGGCTGGTAGTAGCCCAAGATGGAACATGAAGTATGTTGATTTGACACGAAAGGACAAGGAATAGGAAGTGGGGGACCTAGTATTGTTATAGGTATTCCCTTGGAAAGGAAGGATGAGGTTCGGAAAGAAAGGGAAGCTAAGTCCACGAATTGTTGGACCCTTGGATATATTAAGACATATTGGGAAGATAGCATATGAGCTAGCCCTACCCCCGAATATGTAGCAAGTTCATAATGTTCCACGTATCAATGTTAAGAAAATGTAATTCGGATGCCAGATAAATAGGGGCATATGAGCGCATAGGCATGCGACCAGACATAACCTATAGGAGCAACCAGAAAGGGTTATAGATCGAAAAGGGACAAGTGCTTAGGAGAAGGGTTATCAAACTAGTCAGAGTTTGGTGGTAGAACCATAATGTGGGAAATTGACTAGAGAGTTAGAAGGCACAATGCTAGAAAGCATCCCCAACTTTTCTATCTGATTCCGGGACGGAATCCTTTTAAGGAGGGGAGACTGTAATAACCCCAATTTTGAACTTTTTGAACCCTTGTGAATAGTGTTTTTGCTGAATGAGAAAACTTTTCATGCCACACTATGTAGGGGTTCTGATATGGATATTCTGAGATTTTATTAGTACTTTATATGGGATATAAGTGTATGTAAAGATCGTCAGAATCCAAATCCGAACACTTTGATTTTTCCCGGAAATCCAATAGATACGGAAAGAATTGAGTATAAGGTAACAGGATAAAAGGATTTAAATTAAAGGATTATAATAGAGGATCATAAAAAGGAATATAATGTATTGAGAAAGGTTAAGGGAACCTAAGTAATAAGATCCCGGGTATGATCCCTCAAACGATAAACGAAAACGAAAGTTAAGCGAACTATAACAGATCAGCGGTCATTAGGCAAAATTAGGAAGTTAATCAAAGGGATTAGAGAGGATGATGTCACCCAACCAATGAGAAGAGGACAAGGAGGGGAGGATGACATCATGAGGATGACACAAGCATGACATGGGAAGGAAGGAGATGTGGTGGCTTTTTAACCACACAAAATCAAGGGCAACTAGGTAATTTACTAAAACAAACACAAAAATCAAACCAACCAAGCCAAGCAAATCATTTTTCATCAAAATCAAAAAGAAACCAAGGCATTGTTCTTCATGCTCTCGGCCAAAACAGAACCAGCACACTAAAACTGCTGTATCTCCTTCATTTCTCACTCAAATATTGTGTTCTATAGCTCATTGGAAAGGTATTGAGATGGCCTACAACTCTTGTTCACAAGTCTCGTCCAAATAATCATGGTAAGACCCTCATTTTTACAGTTCTTTAAATCGGACTTTTAGAAACTTCAAAGCCTAACTTTGTGTTCTTGATTTCTTTGGAAAGATCAAGCTTGTAGGAGGCTCCCTAAGGCTTCCTAGCAACTTAACACCTCCCAAGGAAGGTATAAACTTCAAACCCTAGCCTTTACTTTATTTGTTAGTAAGCTTAATGGTTGGTTTTGTGAAATGAGAAGCATGGATTGTGATTATTAGTAGTTTGGTTTGATTTGGAAGTGTTTTGGTAATTGAAGCTTGATTATAGTTCATAGGTCTTGATTGTGGTTGTTTGAGTTGAAAACCTTGGAGATTATGGACTGATGTGGTATGGTTTAGGTAAGTTTTGTTGTATTGATGGTTATGAGTTGGTTGGTGGTTAATTGGAGTAGTTTAAACATTGGTAATCGCGTAAACATAGCCGTCGTAATGTCCGATTTACTTTAGACTGCTTTTGTTCATAACATTTGGACCCGAGAACACCCTGCTAGATTTGACCATTGCCATGTTTAGATAGTTGTTACGAGCTTCGTTTTGATATGTAGTTCGTTTGATTCCGATGTACGGTTTAGGAGAAACGACCGTTTCAAGTAACGGCGTTTCGCGAACGAAACTTTTCCCCTCGCTTACTTTGAAACATAGGTTAAAGACCAAAAAGGGTTAATTAATGTATGAAACATTTATGGTAAGTGTGTTAGGCAGTTGGTAAGACACTCGCGAAGGAATCGCCTTAAAACTCGTAAAGGTTAAATTATTAAAAATGGTGGAGCCGAGGGTACCCGAGTGACTTAAGCAAATCAGTAAGCGCAAAACAAGCGTTAGAGTCTAAGTTAGTTAAAGTATAGATTTACAAGTGACTTTGGTTTAATTCCAACTTACTTGTTGTTTATAGGTTACCAGACTCGTTCCGAGCTTTTTTACCCCAAGTCGCTCAGGCAAGTTTTCTATCCGTTATACTGTTGTTGTGATGTATATATGTATATGCATTATCTTGCGATAGATGCATGTTGGTTAATTAGCAAATGTTGCGATATATTGAAGCATGCTGATATGGTATATATATGCATGCCTGTTTCGTATTCTTGCCAAATATCTGTTGGTTCAGTTGATAATACCTATGCTAGAGAATAGCAGTAATTTGCATATACCCTTAGTATAGGGACCCAAAGGTGAAAATTTTCTAAAACCGGGAGTCGAGGATCCCGAGTAGATTTTATATATATATATTTATATATATATATATATGTTTATAGTTTTCAAAACTATTAATCGAATAAGGTTTATTCGATAACTTGATTTTATTAATGAATATTATCTTGAATATTCATTCGAGGACTTATGACTCCTTTATATATTATTTATTATTTTGGATATTCATTGAGGATGTATGACTCCTTTATTTATTTATTGAATATTATTTCGAATATTCATTCGAGGGCTTATGACTCAGCTTATTTTATTTATTGAATATTATTTGAATATTCATTTGAGGATCTATGACTCCGATTATTTGCTGAGATATATTCTTTATTTTATTAAAGAATAAGGTGTCGATAATCAAACTCACTTTTGATTATTCAAATAAAGATAGTACTTTCGTATAGGTATATCTTTGGTTATTTAATATTCATTTCAAGTATAAGTTTTAAAACTTCTACTTCAATTATTTTTATAAAGATTATTCTTTATGGGAATATTATTTAAATAATAATATTCAGATATTTTCTAATATTGGGACTGATTTACCTTGTTAAATCAGCATCACTCCAAACATTCTTAAAAATGTTTTGAGTCTTCAAAATGATTTTTAAAAGTTAGAGCGGATCCCAAAACTCATTTTTATATTTAAGATCCTCCTTTCGAAGGGGATTTAAATACTCGCTCAAAACCTGAGGGATCCGGCTCTGTGGTGTGTTTTATATTCGCAACAAGGTTGCTGTTTTGATAAATGAATTGATTACTTACCCAACACTCGGGAAGTAAAATTCTTGGAACAAGTTAATCCATTAACAGGCATCGCCTGGGAAATATCGGTGAGTTTTCCTTTCCAACTAGATACGACTTCTTGGTGGAGCCGTATCAACAAGTTTCTACTTGGGGAAAGGGGGAACGAGCTTTACGTTTCAGAGTCATGGATTTCATCTGAACTAGGAGTGGCGTAAGTGGTCGAGTGGCGCCGGCCCAGCCTTATTATATTGGCCCAAATGGCCTGGAAGTTCCGCTAAGGCGGTCCATTCCTTAGGAGTTCAGTGTTCGGTTGACAAGTAAATCCGACAGGTTCTCCTCTACATGTAGAAAATGGTGGGGTTGCACTACTACGACTGATCATCGTAAGTGGTCTTCCTGGCGCGGCAAACTCCCGTAATGAGTTCATCATCCAATTGGATATTTCTGCAACACTACCCAGAGCACTTCGATAGAAAGGCTACGGTTGGGCGATTGTTGAGTGTTGGCAGGGTCAAGTTTTCAAAATGATGTTTGCATCAAATGAAGTATCTCGTAACTTCATTTTATTTTGATGATATTTTAAAGATTTAATCTATTCAAATCTGGTCTTGTAGTCTCATCTATGTGATGAACTTTGGAAACTAATTATAACTTGAATGGTGGTAGTTCAAGTAGTATTTGGAAAAGATATAAGTATATTGGAGTATCTTGTAACTTCATCTTTTAAACTTATATCTAGTAAATGATTATCTTATGCATGACAAAGATTTTCAGAAAAATTTGAGACAAGGTTAGATATATGAGATCACCTTGCAACGATATTTTTATACAGTTATACACTGGAACTCTGTGTGTATTATGCATGGAAGAGGACTTCAATATTTTGAAAAGTATATATGTATATATATACTGAATATTTTGCGACTTCATCGCATTAAGATATCTTGGTTCATTTCTTTTGACCAAGACCTTCATGAGTACTATGAGAAGGCTCATATATTGTTAATCATTATACATATTATTTTGGTGGGCTTGCTGCTCACCCTTGCTTTCTTCTTTCATCACACAACATCAGATAGACAAGATGAACAGGACCAAGCTCCCAATTCGCGAGCGGATAGGAAACGTTCCGCAGCTTCCTATAGGCGTTGATGTCGCTGTAGCTGAGGTAGGAACTACCAATAGGCTAGGCTTTCAACTTTTGATGTATCAGATTATGTATATTATGAATTGTAATAATGGCAAAGAAATGTAAATTTATTCAGAAACCTGTTTAAGGTGTATTGGCATATAATTGTGGAATAAAACGACTTGTGATTATTTTTGGATATTCATCTCTGAGACTATAACTTGTGGTGTGTGTTTTTGTGGGGTCACAGTACAGAGTAGTTGATTATTTATTAAGATGGGTGTTATTAAGGGAAATGGAACTCGTGACAACCCGGATCCCCGACCCCGGATTTGGGGTGTTACAATGGAGTTTCTTCTTTGACTGCATTACCAAGGCTTTCGCCAATAAATGCTCAAATTTCGATGCAATTCCCATATTCAGCCAACAAATCGGGTATGCTCTTATAAATCAAACTGATTTTGATTATGCAAGTGCTGTCTTAGGTTTTATTGGGGATAGGATGACAGAAGATCGCAATACTGTATATTTTGCCAGATTTTGTCAGCTTATTTATAAGTTCTGTTGTAATCAGCCCCAAAATTTTGGTGATTTAATTCCATCCTTCAGAATTGCTAAAAGACTTTCACTGACTTATTATCTACTGATAATAAGAAGGCTGTGTTAAGACCCCTTAATACCTTTATCTGTCAAACAAGCCTTAATCACCTATGACCCTGTTAAGTACACTGCATTTTTTCCTGATGTTCAGACTGTTCAACCCTCATCATCAGCACCTACTGTGAAGCCTTCATCCTCCAAGCCAAAGAGGACAAAGACTGTTCCTCAAACACCTCAAAAGAGAAGGAGGATTGCCTTGAGAGATGAATCTGATACTGAGGACCAGGTTCCTTCTTCAGAACCTGTTGTAGGTGAAGCTGAGAAAGAGACTTCTCAGAAGGATTCTGGAATTGGGGGATCTAGGCTTCTCAAAAGGCTTAGAAGAATGACAGTTCCTGAAACTCCCAAGGAATCCAAATCAACAAAGAGATACAAGAAACAGAGGGCAAAAAGGCCAATTTCAGATGATGAAGAGGAAGCAGCTAAGGAAGGGGATCAGGAATCTCTGATCTCACAAGACAAGGAATTTGCTACAGTCATTTCTTCTCCATCAACTCCATCTAAGGAAGCTGTTTCTGAAAAGGCTAACACACCATCTGTGTCTTCTGTTGCTCCAGGCACAAGTGCTGATATTGATGTTCAAAACTTGGTTGTTCCTGAAGTAATTCTTTAGAAGCTCCAACAACAACTAATCCTTCAACAACACATGTTACTGATGCTGTTCAAACTCCAGAGTTATCTACAACACCTTCTCTGCATCATGATGCTGATGATCAGACTTTAGGTGAGCATCAAGATATGGATGTTGATCAGAACTTAGAACCATATCAGCAATTAGAGGATGCTGAAGCCTCCATTGCTAAACACACTGTTGTCTTATCAGAAGATACTGATTCTTTAAGTTCTGATGCTGCAAATACTGGAGATACTGGTGATGCTGCTCCAACTGCAGATGCTGATGCAGCAGGTCCTTCAGGACATGCTCCTCAACAAACTATTCTTAAGTCTGAACTTATTAAAAAGTTTGTTACCCGAGAAGCACCAGTGCCTTGGAGTGAAACTCCTGCAGGACGGGAGTGGACTAAGGAATGGAACTCAGTTTCATGTGTTCCAAATGATATTCATCTTGCTGAGCACTTGACTAAAGCTGATGAAATGTTAAATTCTGATGATTTCAAAACCCAGCTTAGAGTCACTGCATTGAGTACTAAACATCTACAAGGTCTTCATTCAACTACTCGTGCAGAGCTACACAAGATTCAGGAAGAATTTATTAAGCAAGGAGAAGTTTGGAAAATTGATAAGAAAAAGTTCTTCCAACCTACCTTTGACAGGATTGCTTCTATTGAGAAGACTCAAGATCATCAACAAGCTCAGATTGGTGATATTCTAAAAAATCAAGCTTCTCAACAATCACAACTTAATGAAATCCAATCTTCAGTGGAATTGCTTGTCTCTCTTCTATTACCTGCTGATGCCAAAAAGGGGGAGAAAGTAATTAAGTCCAAATGTAAGACTGACAAGACACTAAAAGGGAAGGATGATGGAAAAGATGATCGAGGAAGCTCTGGAATGGGTAGAGGTCATAGTCAAAGTAGATGATTCACATCAAGACAAGCTGAAATCACAAGTCACTGGACAAGTTCTGATACTGGGAAAAGAATAAGTTCTGCTATTGGTAAAAGGATAAGTTCTGATGAACTTTTAGATCTTGATGAGGAAATGTCAAGACAGTTATTTCTTGAGGAAAATCCAGGAATGGACTTGGAGAGTTTAATGGAAGAAGAAGCCAGACTTAAATCAGAGAAAGTTGCATCTAAATCTGAAGCTTCTGGTAAAAAGCCACTTCCAAAACTCAAAGACATTGTGATCAAAGAAAGGACACATACTGAAGCAACATTGGCTAAATCACAACCGCAGATAGATCCAAGATCCAAGGGTAAAGAAAAGGTTGGTGAACCTATCAAGGTTTATGTGCCTCCTGAGAATGAAGAAATTACTGATGAAAAGGATGATCTTGCTCTGACTTCAAGAAAAGTTCTTAAAACAACCTCTGACATGGCTCAAGTTGTTCAGAGTCAAGAAATTGTAAGTTCTGATACTCAGAAGAAGCAAGTAACCTCTGACATAGCTCAAGTTAACTTGATATCAGAAGATAGACCAAAGACACTCCTACCAGGATTCACTAAAGCAAAACAGACTCAATCTTTGAAGACTACTACAAGTGGTTTTGAAGCTAGAGTAGTTACTGGAAAGGAAGCAAGAGATAAAACTGGATTGGGAAGTGCTAATGAAAGAAGAATACATAACACTACTAATGATCCAACTTCCTTGAGTGAACCAGGTATTGGAGCAACTCCTGAGAGATTGAATCAACTAGAATCTGTACAAATGGTTTACCATACCTACTTGAAAGAATACATCTTGTTGTATTTCATGACAGATGGTAGGGTTTATCATATAAGACAAAATGCCATTCCATTGAAGTATTTTGAAGAATTGGAGCATGTATTATTCTTACTTCAAGTGGATGACAAATTGACAGGGACTGCTGCAAACTATTTGAAGGATCAGATTCAGAGACATAAAAGGCTTTATTCTGTTATGTCTGACAACACATACGTTCCAAAGTACAGAGATCACAAGGGTGATATAGTTGAAATGAAGCCCAATTCTGTTCAAATTGTAACTACCTTTTTAGGGTACAGGGCTGTGGAATTCAATCTTGAGTCTGATAAAGCTTATTTGATCAGACTGGATCAGGATATAAGAAAAGCAAATATCAATGATCTCAAAGCTGCAATCTTTCAAATTGGTGAAGATACTGCAGAGCTTAAAGATGCCAAAAGGAGAATGATTGATGAACTTAGATATGCTGAGAGATGTTTGTTGAAGAACTATCTCAGAACAACTCCTGACATCAGAGAGATCAGATAATGAAGCCAAGTCAAAGATCTACAACTGCTTAAATTCTGATATTTGTACAGACTGAAGTTGTTATCAGAAGTTAAATATTGGTAAAGCTTTAAGGACTGTAAGTTGTAGTTATCTAGTCTAATTCTCATGCATTTGTACTTAATGTTTTTGACATCATCAAATATCTGTTAAACTTGTACATTATGCTAATTTACAAGTTGGGGGAGATTGTTAGATATATTTGATAATGTCATGGCTAATATGATTTATGTTTAGATTTCAGATCTTACTTAACAGGACAAATCAGTACTTAACCATTAATCAGTACTTATACTGGAAGTCATGACTTAAGGATATCAGTACTTATATTATCAGGAGATAATCATCAGAAGTTAGATATCAGAACTTAAGTGCTGAAGGACGTTCAGCTAAGGACAGTAGCTGATTAAAGGAAAGAAGATCGAGATAAACATAAGAAGAGATATGCATGAAGAAGGAGTTCCGTGAAGAATGGAATACTTGGAAGAAAAGATATCTGATTGATATATTTTAGGAAGCAGAATTATATTCCATATCAATTAGCGATTATCTTGTAACTGTGTAGTATATAAACACAGGCATAGGGTTTACACTATAAGTGTTATCATATTCAAGAAGATTATTCATTGTAACCCTAGCAGCTCTCGTGATATTTGTTCATCACTGAGAGGTAACATTTCCATACTGTAACAGAGTTTATTGTTTCAGTAAAGTTTGTTTTCTGTTACTTAAGATATTAAAGTTCGATTTGATTGTATTATACACTGTATACACCCCCTCTACAGTGTGTGTGACCTAACAAGTGGTATCAGAGCCAATCTGTTAACACACATACATTTAAGATCCAAACACAATCATGTCTGACACAGAAACTCCAACTAAGCCTATAAAAACTGAAGAACCTCCAAAGACACAAATTCAAAGTCGGTATGAGACTATCAGAGTTCCCATACTGAGACCATCTGAATATCCCATATGGAAGGTAAGGATGACCATGTTCCTGGAAGCAACAGATCCAGAATACCTTGATAGAATCAAGGAAGGGCCTCACAAACCAACCAAGCTCGCAGTTGCAGTTGCAGGTGAAGCAGCAAAGACCGTACCAAAGGAAAAGAGTGATTATACTGCTGAAGATATAACATCAATTGCTAAGGATGCTAAGGTACGACACTTACGGCATAGTGTCATTGATAATGTAATGTCAAATAGGGTAATCAACTGCAAGACTGCTAAGGAGATATGGGATGCTCTGGAAACAAGGTGTCAGGGAACTGACACAATTAAGAAGAACAGGAAGACAATACTCACTCAAGAGTATGAACATTTTGACTCAAAGACTAATGAGTCATTGAATGATTTATATGATAGATTTGTCAAACTTTTGAATGATTTATCATTGGTTGATAAAGAGTATGATCTTGAAGATTCAAACCTTAAATTCCTGTTAGCTCTTCCTGAATGCTGGGATTTGAAGGCAACGACAATAAGAGACAACTACAATCTTGATGAAACAACTCTTGATGAAATCTATGGAATGCTCAAGACTCATGAACTTGAGATGGAACAAAGAAGCAAGAGGAAAGGAGGAAAGTCAAGGACAGTTGCTCTTAAGCCTGAAGAAGAATCCCCCAAAGCAGCTTACTCAAGGAAAGACAAGGGTAAAGCTCTTTTCATAAAGTCTGATACTGAGTCATCAAGTTCTGAAAGTGATGATGACTCAGATTCTGAAAGCTTGATAGAATATAAAGTCTGATACTGAGTCATCAATCTTTTCATAACAGATTGATCCATATAAATAGATAGGAAAGAACAAAAAGTTTTTTTTTGTTGAGAATAATAGAATATAAAGTTAGTTAAGTAATCTTTTTCTATTTTTGTAAAGTTTGACTCAATGTTGTGAATATATTTCCGAGCTCTCTCTTTCGATTCTTTACTTAGTTCTTCATGATCATAAACTTGAATGATGTAGAGTAGTACTCCCTTTATTTTTTAATATCTGACATTTGACTTTTTGACACACATATTTAGGAGGGTTTACCACGTAGCTAGAATTATTATTTTTAAGAAATTATTTTTTTGAATAAATATGAGATCAAAACTTCTATTCACAAAAATAATTTTTTGAAAAAAATTATTTTAACTATATGGTCAAACCTTCTAAAGATGTGTGCCAGAAAGTCAAACGTCATATACTAAAAAATAGAGGGAGTAATTTGATTCAGATCAACGAAGATACAAACCTCCTCTTTCTTTCTTCTTATGGTCAAACGAAATAAATAAAAGAAAAGAACAAAAAATGAGTTAATATTTTTTCAGTCTCAAAATCTTTTAAATTGTGAGAATAAAATTTGGAGACAATATACAGGAGTAATAGGTTAAAACATAACTAAACTACTATTGAACTTGCGGTTAACAAAATTTTTTTGCAGTCAACTCATTAAACTAATAAAATTTTGCATTTAGGTAACTGCAGTCAACATACAATAACAAAATGACTTAAGTTCTATCATTTCTAAATTTCATAAAATTTATAATTTCGTAAAATCTATCATTTATAATCTTTATAAATTTCATAAAATCAATATTTTCAAATAAATAAATAAATTTATAAGTAAATTTTCTTTGAAAATAAGTGCGTAAAAAATAAACAAATTGATTTATTAATAAAAAATAATTGATTTATTTAGTAATAAAATCAACATATTTATTTAGCAAAAAAACAAATTAATATAGTTAGCAAAAAATACTAACGGATATATTTAGAAAAAACTAATTTCATAAAAAAATAAAAAAATTAATTGATTCATTTAAAAAAGGAACAAAATTAACTAACTAATTTATTTGAAAAAACTAATAAAGACAGATTCCGTTAAAGTCGTGATGATGTAATATTTATGAAATTTTATAATATATAATGACTAAATTGCAAGTTATTTTTGTTATGCGTTAGCAAGTTTTCGAGTTCAGTAACATACTTGTAAGTTGGCGTTCAACCTCAAACATATATTTGTGGAATTTCTCTCCAAATTTTCAAAAAAACAATTCTTTAATTCCCTACAAAACTTTTCAGGAATTAAATTTCCACATTTTTTTCTTTTCTTTAAATTACTTGTTGGACACCCTTATTTATTAATTTGACTAAATTACCCTCCTCAAATGTCATATTACCCCTCTTTTAGGGATTCAGACATAAAACGCAACGGAAAACAAAAAAAAATTGAATCCTTACCGCAGGATCTATGTATAATGACTGGATAATAATGGAGAATAGGTTCGTGTACCTTAATAAAGATTTCCGTATGATAATAATGGAAGTTATGATCTTGTTGAATCACAGCAAGCCTCCTTGAGAAGATCTGCTCTCCAAAGATATCTACGCGAACGTACAATCGTCCAACGATCACCGGAGCCAGTACTAGCCGATTTGATTGCCTCTTTCTCTCTCTCTCTCCCCCCTCTCTCTAGCCTCTCTAAAACGTAGAGGTGCTAGGGTTTTTCTCAAAAACAAAATATAACAAGTAACCCTTAAAATGTACATCTTAATGTATATATAGGGGAGAGCGATTAAGGCCTAACCCTAAACCTAACGGGTTTCTGAAAATAACCCATTCTGATTTCGGGTTTTTTATTACTATTAAATTCGAATTCTAATATATGTATAATTTATCAAGTCTCACTTAATTAATTTAATAATTAAATTTGAACTAATAATAATAAAATATTTAAAATTTAAATAACACTTCGTTTTAAACATTCTTTGTGTGTGATCCTTTAGGTTATTATTATGTTGGCAATAATTTTATTTCCTAATAATAAAATTATAAACAATGAGTGACATCTAGTAATACATCATTGCTATCCAAGTAATAATAATAATTCGTGATTCAATTAAACCTTTCGTGAATAATGTAAAATGTAATATAATCCCTTTAGCCTTATTTTATAGATCAAACTCGAGGCATGTATTGTATCATCCCCTGTTAACGTTTAATCCTTGTTTCCTTGATCAATGAGTAAACTATTAAACAAATCAGTATTTGAGCACGACCATGCATTTTATAGTCTTACTCAATCAAGAGGCCAAAATATCAATCCTTAATATAGGAGAGTTAAATCCAATCTATATCATTCATATTTCTCATACGATTCATAATATACCCAATGCCTACTTTTATTATTACTCGGTCACAGATAACACTCAATAGTATCAAGGTGTATTAATTCTCGTATATAAATATAATGACTTCAGGTCTAAGCTAATGACCAATACATCATTATCACTGTGAGATTAACTTATGACTATAAACATGTAGTATCTCACAACGAGTCAATCCAGTACCATGTATCTAATACATGTGCATGTGTTTTGACTTTAGTATCACCATACCTATGACCAATGAGATGTGATCATCAATCAACAAACACACTAGTCTCAATGTATTTATTATCGTTACTTAACTAGGTACTTTAGGAATATAAATACCATTCTCATAATCTCATTTCTAAGTCACATACTTAGAGATATAGATTTACATATCATATTCCAAGGACATTTATTAATTTAACATTTTATCGCAGAAAATAAAGGTATAATAAATTACTAAAAAATAATTCATAGAATCATAATTAATAATCCAAATGTCTCGTAACATAAATATAATAGTGTTGTCTCTAACCACGCACACTAACACCCTCGTGTCCTCACAATCTTTCATTCAGGCATTTACTTGGCTAAATTCAATGTAAGAATTTTATTTCATCACTGTCAAATATTTCTTAATTTTATTCTCATTACATTATAAAAATAATTGCATTGCATGATTTGTAGATGTATGGTCTACATCTTTTGAATATTTAGTAAGTTAATAAAAATTAATGATTTATCATATGTTATTTTATATTTTACTTAATTTATTTGAATTAAACTATGAGGCTAACAAACAAATAAAAGCTGGTGAACTTTAAAAATTTAACACATTAAAAGATTATTAAATTCAAGTAAACATAATAAGACTAACAATTAATTCACTTGATTAAGTTATATTCAAATAAGATTATTTAGCAAAAAGAAAGATTTAAGAGAATGAAAACTTTTAGACAAGTTTTCAGTCAAAAATAATTTGAAATTTAAATTTAATTTATTTTCAATCCAATTTATTTGCAATACTTGAGAAATTGGGTGCAACAAAATTTGGCGAACTAATTAAAAAATTTTGGCGAACTACTTAAACAAGGAGAATATGAGATTAATTTTGTCAAATATGATAAGAGGATTTGTAATAAACAATTAAGGGTGTGTAAATATCAACACCCATTTTAAATGATAATTAACTTCTTGGATCATTTTGATAAATCAAATTTACCTATTGCTCAGGAAATAATAAATCTTTAGATTTTACTTTGAAAATTTTGTATATATATTTTATCAATGAAAGCCAGAAATACACAAAATGATCCATTGTAAAAAATTCTCTAACTATCGCAATTGTGACTAAGAAAATGCTGATTTTACTAATTTTATTATATATTCTTTAACTTTTGATTATTTATATAGATGACATAACTTTTTATTAGTGAAATGTATTGATTTGATCAATTTTAATATATATTTTTTAATGTTTTATTATTTATAAGATGACAAATGATTTTATTAGTGAAATGCCTTGATCTTAAAAAAGTAACAAAGGAATTCTTAAAAATTGTATTTAGATTGATTGGGGATCGTTTTCAGATTGATTGAGGATCGTTTTCTATATCTGATAACCCTAAAGAGGGAAGGCACACAAATATATAAATCATAAAATATGATTTTATAATTTCTCTACAATCCATAACAATTTACACATAACAGTTATTTCTATATAATTAAGTTTTCTATCATATTAATCGCATACCAAATAAGCAAAACCATTTAAGCAATTATAGAGTTGATGAATCAAGAACAGCTCACCGGAGTCCCTGGTGAATGCTATGCCCTATTTCGACTTCCCCGTCATCTTGGGCTCTGCAACTTCAGGCGTCTCAACGGACTATCTACCGTTCCTTGCTTCTTCATCTTTATAATTATTTTAATAGTAGATGTTTATTAGGTACTCGATCTATATGAATTTCAGCTTAAATATATATATAAACTGTATGTTATCTTGTTATAGATTGCAGAGGTGAGGTTTTTAGCTTGCCATTAATGTATATAGAAAAGAAATTTGTATAAGAAAACTCAGAGAGAAAACAACTAAGCAAGTGATGGATTTTTTAAACTGATAACAATACTCATGCCTCTTTGGTTACAATTCTCCTCTTTTATAGAGGTAGAGTTTTCTATTACATGATATGTTTTTCCGACATAATATTCCTTCTCTTTCCTTCTTTTTCTTTCATCCCTTCCTTTTTCTTTTCTTCTGTCTTCTTTTTCCACTTTTCTAACTTTTTCTTCTGTCAACTTTTTCAACTTTTGAAACTTTTTCTTCTGTCGTCTTTTTCAACTTTGTAATTTTTTCCTCTGTCCTGCTTTCTCTTGTGTCCATTTCTTCTGAATTATTTTGCCTTCTTTTTCAACTTTGCAACTTTTCTTCTGTGCTTTTATTCTTCCCGCTTTTTCTTTTTATTTCG
This sequence comes from Apium graveolens, assembly GCF_009905375.1. Taxonomy (NCBI): domain Eukaryota; kingdom Viridiplantae; phylum Streptophyta; class Magnoliopsida; order Apiales; family Apiaceae; genus Apium; species Apium graveolens. Next base: position 59,625 of record NW_027417593.1, on the reverse strand, counting down.
TCCACTCCTTTTGATGCCTTCTGTCTGGAATTCAATCATTTTTGGATGTTTTTACAGTCACTAATTTTCATTGGGCCGCAGAATCATATATTACAGTCACCAATTTTCATTGGGCCGTAGAATCATATTTTACAGTCACCAATTTTCATTGGGCCGTAGAATCATATATTACAGTCACCAATTTTCATTGGGCTGTAGAATCATATATTACAGTCACCAATTTTCATTGGGCCGTAAAAACATTTTCTAATATGTTATGGTCACCAAACTTCGTTTGGGCCATAAGGTTACTATAATATTACATGTTGAAATAACAGGAGTTATTACAATCTTACTCGAAAGGATTAGAACATGCTCTTTCCTTTACTAAGGGTTTTAAAACTACTACAGTCTTTTTTCTTTGTCATGTAATAATAGCCTTGAAAAACTCCTTGGTTTGTGGTGCATGATTTCCACCTGTTATCCTGTTATGCATACCTGCTAAATCACTTGTATCTGTTTTCAAAACATCATTATTATAATATAATGTTAGTATTTCTTCTACGTCTCCCTTCATACTTGTTCCTAATACACATGCCTTCCTCCCTTTTATAAGATCTTCGAGTTTGGATTTTAGAACTGATAATCCAATTGCTCTTTTATTTGACATCCATTCTTGAAATCCTTCGATTGTGCATGGCATAGGAGACTTGAGACTAGTATTATCGCCTTCTATAGTAGTATTCCTACCATACATGAATATCTGACATATTATTATTGGTTTTCCTACAAAGTCGGTACAAGCATCAAATACCTGTACTCCATATATTCCTCCTGGTCCATATGATTGCATCATTGCACTAACGCTTTCAACTATTAGTGGTGGAAGTTTTGATATACTTCTTAATGTTTCATCAACCATGATTTTATCAATAAATCTCAACATTAATAAGCTTTCTACCACTTTAGGATCAGCGTCTTCTTCGCAGATATACCTTGGATATTTACTAAACTTTCCAGTTCTGAGGATGGTATTATTGGACTTGTAGTCATAAAATTTTGTTATCTTTTCAAAGGCGTCTATATACTCTTTTGGATATTTAATTCTGTCTGATATAGAAACTTGGGGTTTTGGTTGTTCTGGTTTGGATATTTCTGTTTGGGTAAGGGTTGATATTGTAGGAGTTGTAGCTAGTCTTGATACAAAAGTTTGGGGTGTAATATTTTTGGTAAGCTTTATAGCTCCTTCAAGATTTTTTATAAGGTTGTTAACTTCTTGGGTCAAGGTTGCAATTTGTTCATTCTTCCTCTTGATTTCTTCTAGTATCATTTCCATCAGTTGAATATTCTTGTTATCTCTGTCCATTTTCTCTACTAAGAAAATCTGCAAGAACATTTTTAGTACCTGATATATTTTTAATAATAAAATCATAACAACTAAAGAATGCTTGCCAATTTCTTCTCTTATTTAATTCTGGTAAAGGGTCAATTTTATTGAATATAAATGATCTTACTTGAGTGTTATCTGTTCTTACAACAAATTTTACAGGTAGTAAATGATAATGAAATCTTTTAATTCCTAATTTTACCGCTAACAATTCCTTTTCATTAATATGATAATTCTTTTCAATGGGTTTCCAAGTTCCAGCTGCATATCCACATATTAAAGGGTTTTCTTTATCAATATCATCTTTTTCAAAAGCTACTAATACTGCTCCCCATCTTATATCACTAGCATCTGTAAATAATTCTAATTGATCAGTATCTTTGGGTAATCGTAGTTTAGGTACATTTTCTACCTTTGTTTTTAGTACTCTTATTGCATTTGTATGATCTTCTTTCCACTCAAAAGTTTTATTTTTCCTTATTAAATCTTGTAGAGGTTTTCTTAATTTTGGTAAGTCTTTTATATAATCTGAAGCGTAATTTACTATTCCTAATAATTGTTGTACTTCTTTTTTATTTTCTAAAGTTTCTTTAAAATTCTTTATTTTTGTTGAAATATGTTCTTGTAATTGAATTCCTTCGGAATCTATAATATATCCTAAATATTCTATTTTGTGTTTAAATATTTCTGATTTCTTTTATGATAATAGGATTCCATGTTTTCTAATAGTCTGAATAAATATATCTAGATATTTTGAATAATCTGTTAAATTGTCACTAAATATTAATATATCATCTATATATACTAGAATAAAATCATTCATTTCTCTAAATATTTTATCCATTCTTCTTTGGAATATTTGTGGGGCTGTTCTTAATCCAAATGGTAGTACTATCCATTCGTAATGTCCTTGTGGAACGCTAAATACTGTTAAACATCTAGATTCCTTAGTTAATTTTATTTGCCAGTATCCGCTTTTACAATCAAATTTACTAAATCATTTTTTATTACTTGTTTGGTTTATTAAATTTCTTTTATATGGTAAAAAATATCCATCAAATATAGTCTTTTTATTTAGTTCTCGATAATCTATTACCATTCTAGCTTTTTCTCTTTTTACTTCATTATGATTTCTTACTAAAAACGCTGAGCTACTATGTGGACTTTTACTTTCTTGTATTAGTCCTAAATTTAATAATTCTTTTATTTGAACTTCTAACTCCTTTTGATCTTTTGAACTATATCTTATTGGTCTGTTTCTAATTATATCATTAGGATTTATCAGTTTTATTTCAGCGTATATTTTTTCTTTTTCCCATAGCTTCATTGGATGTTCTCCAAAATTTATTTCTAAGGCTTTTAAATATTTTTGTTTTAATAGTTCTAAATTAGTTTTTCTTTCTGCTTTAATATTACTTATTTCTATTGATTTTACATGTACTATTCTTTTTAATACTATCCATTTTTCGTAAGGTGTTAACAAACTTATCCTATCTTGTTTTATTATTTGAGTTTTAAAAGAATTTAAAAAGTTATTTCCTAGTAACATTTGTTGTTTCATATTATTTTCTTGGTATATTATAGGTAACCTAAACCTTGTTTTTCCTAATATAAATATTACATTTTCTGCTATTATATCTATCTCTTTTTTATGGTTATTGAATCCTGTTACTATTATTCTATTTTTAGTACGTTTCCATTTTTGTTGAGTAAATACTTCTTCTTTAGCTAAACAAATATCTGCTCCGCTATCTATAAATATCTTTTGTTTTATATATTTAGTAGGTTTATATTCTACCTGTGCTTCAATATATATAGCTACCATTTTATTCTATTCAGTAATTAAACTTTCATCATTACTTTCATTTTCATTTATATAATTTATTTCTTCTTGTTCTATTTCACTTATATAGAATACTCCTTCATCATACCAGTTATTATTATCTTCTCTTATGTATTCTAATTTCATTATTAATTCGGTAGTATCAATGTATTTTACTCCCTTTTGTTGTAATTTAGGACACTTATTTGCATAATGTCCTTTTTCATTACAATTCCAACATTTACAATCTGCTATTTTCGTTTTATTTTTTTTTTCTAAACTTTCTCTTATATCTAAATCTCTTTCTATTTTCAGGAGTATTTCTATATTTTTTAAATTTTCTTCTTTTAAATTTTCGATTAAATGGTCTATAAGGTCTATAGGTTTTATTTTGTTTTTTATAATATTCATTTTGATTATTATAATTTGTTTTTCTATATTTCCTATATTTCTTTCTAGTTTTATAATTTTGATTATCACGTCCAAATATTAATTTTTTCTCTGTGAAATTACAGATTTCTCTTAATCCTTGTTTTTTATCCTTTTTAATTCTCTGTTGAATTCTATATTCCTCATATTTTCGAGTTAAATATGCTCTTAATAATCTAATTCTTTCTCCTAATGTATTTTCCTTAGGTTCTGGATTATTATATTCTTTAGTTATTATAAGGTAAAGGTAAATGATCATAATACAATTGTTGATATACTAAGCTTTCATTGGGTTAGCTTCATAAAAGAATTTAGTAAAACTTATAGTATATTCTGGTAATTTACTAATCCTACAACATTTCATATTATTTAGATACATTGTTATTTCTAATTTTCTTTCTACTGTTATATTTTCTTGAGCTACAAACCATCTTTCTCCTAGAAATTCTCTTTTTAATAATATATCAAATACGTTTAACGTATCTTTCCGGCTTCTAGCATACGTTCTTACTTGTCCTTTTAATTCATAAATAATATTTTCTAACCAAAATGCTGCTTTTCCTACAATTATTTTTGATATTAGTTCAAAAACATAATCCAGATCTTCTATATTTTTTGAATTCATTAAGGCTATATACAACCCTAAATTCCAATCTTTTATTCTTCTACTTATTTCTTGATCGTCGTAGACATTATCTAAATCTAGACTTAATAATTTCATTTCCTTTTAATTCTATCTTTAATTGATTTATCTCATTTTTTAAATTATCTATTTCTTTTAATACATTTATTACTTCTAACTTTGTTTCTTTTAATTCTTTCTTTTGGGTTTTATATTTTCTTTTATAAAATTTATATTTATCTAACCATTCTATATTGGTTTTAGTTTTTAATTTAGCATTTTCTTTTCTTAATTCTTCTAATTCATCTTTTCTCATTTCTTGTTTTATAGGTTCATATTTTTGTCCTTCTTTTTCCATTAACTCTTTTCCATGTTTTTTAAGGAATGTTATCGCACTATGTTCTGTTATAGACATTTTTCTAGAATTTTCCTGATTTATGAAGTTCTGCTAAACCATTTATTGCTCTTTTAACCCCTATAGTCATTTTAGGTTTCGATTTGCTTATATCCATTAATATGGGTTCTTTAGTTCTTCATATTACTGTTATAGGTACTATTTCTGGTTCTTCTGTTTCGTCTTTAATTATTTTCTTTTCTTTATTCTGCTCTAAACTATTTTGAATTAAGGTTAACTTATCTAATATTTGTTTAAAGATTGAGATTTCTGACATATTCCATAATGCTGTTATTTCTTCCTTAATTATTTTTCTATTAATTTCTTGATTTTCTTCCATCTTTTTCAATATAACGTTTAAACTTTCTTTTATAAATATTTCGTTCCAAATATCTTTTATTTGGTTTTCAGTATTATTCATATTTATAATCTCGTTTTCTCCATTCTCCTTCAATTATCCATGTTTTTCTTTTCTTACCTTTTATTTTCTCTAATTCTTTTACTTCTTCCTCTAGTTTTTCTTTTTCCTTTAAGTATTGTAGTTCTTTTTCTTGAGACATAATTAATGTTTCTTTTATTATCTTATTAATAGTTTCTATTTCATCTTTCTTCTCGTTTATCTCCTTTTCAGGGTTCATATTCTGTCTATAAATCTTAATTTATTCTGATCATTTATTTCTATTCCTTCATTCGTTATATTATATTTTATTTCATTTAAGAAATCCATTCCTAATAAAAGCTGATAACTAACGTCATTTTCTATCACTCCTAGACTTATATTATATTTTAAGTCTAAAATTTTTAATCTTAATTTTATACATTTTGTTATTATTATTTCTCTCGAACTATTTGGTTCAGTTATTATTTGAGGTTCTATTTCCTCACATTTGTTTGAGTCGACTTCAGTTATATGTATTTGACTTTTTGTTGCTCCAGTATTTATTTCTGTTATGACTTCTTTGGCAAATATTCCATTAAATATTATTGTTTTTATTCTTAATTTATCTGATTCATAACACGGTAATTTTATTAAATCTAATTTTCTACTGGTCATACTCATTGATCTAACTAATTTTATAGGGTTTTGTTCTCTTCTAAAACTTAATCTAGATCCTTCCAATATTGGTTTAATTCTTTGTGTTGAAATTATTTGTCTATTACTAAAGTCTATTGTAAATTCTTCTGGGATTGTTATTTAAGATTCTTCTTTATGTTCAATTTTTTCTAATATATCATTGTATAATTTTGGTACTATTATTCCTAATTTCGTTTGTTTCTTTATATGATGGTTTCCAGTCATAGCATAAACTATTTTAGTTTCTATACTAATTACTTTACTGCCCTTTTGTATTTTTATTCCATCTAATTTATAATATAATGTTAAAGATCTTTCTTTATTTTCATCTCTTAATGATATGCTAAAATCAGGTTGTATTATAAATTTTAATTTCTGATATATCAAGTTTTCTTTTACTACTACTATTAATGAATCTTGTATATTTCCTATTATTCTATCATCTAGTACATATATCTGTATAGGAGTATCAATATTTTTCTGAAAATATGCTTTTATTGTAAATTCTATTGCTCCAAAATAAATATTTTTTAGTTTATGTGCTTTCTTTTGTTTTAATTTGGATAGTTCTCTTTTTATCAAACCTTCTGTTATTAAATTTATTTTTGCTTTTCCATTTATCGTATCTATATCTATTATATTTTCATGTTTTGAGCTATATATCTAACTTCTTTATTTCTTTCAAAATATGAAGTTTTGAATATCTTTTTTATTGTTAGTTCTTCTGTTTCACTTTGAATTTGATTATATATGTGTGGTTTAAAACTTAGAGTTTATGATGTTCCTTCTTAGTATTCATCCATTTGATAATATACATCTTGTTTTTCACTTGATTTTTCTAATGACATTTTTTCGATCTGTATTATTATCCAGTTATATTACTTGATAAAATTATTCTCGTAAGTCCTTGTATTCTTAGTTTATTATTTCTAAATGTTATTATCATATTTCCAAGTTGTTGATAACATCTTATTATTTCATCCCTATTTTCTGTTGTCCAATCAATTTTATTTTTTCTTTCATGCAATTTATCTAGTTCTATTTCTAATTTTTCTTGATTTTTAATTAAGAGTTTTATTTTTCTATTATTTCTAGTAATTGCATTTGGATCTATCCAATTCATTTTTTAATTTTTTGCCTTAAATCATTTATTAATTTATATTGTTCAGTTAATACTTCTTTTAAGTCTTTTATTTGAATTTCTAAATTAGTTTCTTTAATAAATTTTTCTCGTTTTATTAAAAGATTTTCTTCTTCAAGTCTTCTAATTTTTTCATCTCTTTCTTCCATCATTATTCGTAACCTAGCTATAATATCTAATTTTTTATTTATTATTTGCATGCTTATTTTACAACTTTCAATATGTTGATTTATATCTTTATTAAAAGTAAAGTTTTTATCTGCTATCATTTTAATACTTTTTAACTTATAATCTTCCATTAATCAAATATTTATTTATTTTATTTATATAAATATATTAGCTGTTTATATAGATTTTTTTTACACATTTGTTTTGTTTCTTTATTTTCTACTATAAAATAAATTAATAGATTTGTTATTATTTTAGATTTATAACTTTTATTATTATCTCTTAGTAATTTTGCTGGGGTCTCATTTAATTTTCAAATTTTAATATTAAGATTTCATTTTTTACTATTCATATTCATAATTACTATTCAATTTTCACTATTTATCGGTTACTATTCATTGGTTACTATTCATTCCGAAATTTTGAACTTTACTCCACTTAACTTTTAATGCTCCCTACTATTTGCTACAGTAAATTTTACTATTTTTCATGCTTTCTACTATTTGCTATGATTATTTATTATGTTTTTTCTATTTATCCTCTCGGCCTATTTTCTAGCTCTGATACCAGATTGATTGGGGATCGTTTTCAGATTGATTGGGGATCGTTTTCTATATCTGATAACCCTAAAGAGGGAAGGCACACAGATATATAAATCATAAAATATGATTTTATAATTTTTCTACAATCCATAACATCTTAAAAATTGTATTTATGTTATATATTTTTGAGAATTTACCAAAAATACTAACATTTCTATGTTTTTTTGCAAAAATACTATCTTTTCAAATTTATTGCAAATATACTATTTTAATTGCAAATATACTATTTTGATTATTTAATAATTATATTATGTTGACTGTGCACTGAATGTACCAATGCCGACGTGACAGCTGACGTGGCAAGTGGGTCCCACCCAACGCTGACGTGATAGCTGACATGGCAATTGGGTCCAACCCAATGCTGACGTGGCAGCTGACTGGGCAGCTAACTGGGCAGGATGTGTGGCTGCTGATGTGGCAGTGGGCCCCGCAGGGGCAACAACCAAAAGCGACCTTAAAAAGTATTTTTGTAATTTTTTTTAGAAAAGTGACAGTATTTTTGTAAAAATATTTTTAGTCTTGGGTATTTTTCAAAAAAGCCCTATATTTTTTTATCAGGTATTTATGTTATATTTGTTTAAATTATAATTTTGTTATATATAATCGCATTACCATAACTAATGACATTTAGTTTTTCAATTCTTATTAAATGAACCATGTCAAATTATAAGAGTAACAAAACGTTTAATTAAATTATTTGGATATCATCTATGTATGTAGTGTCATTGCTTAAACAATACTTAAAAATTGATGCACTCTAATTAGAGGGGGCAATCAAGTTGTGTCGTGTACTTTCGTATCGTGTAATTTCGTGTTTCATGTATGTAAACATGAAACTCATATTCGACCCGAAATGATTTTGTGTAACCATATGTGAAACCTATATCCAATTCGAATCGTGTCGTGTACTTTCCGTGTACTTTTCGTGTATATTAAATAAAAAATAATATAATATATATACATATAATATATAAAAAATCTATTTTAATGTATAATTTAATGAAATATGGAGAGTGTATATATAAATATATATTTTTTACATAGTATTTTATAAAAACTTGTAAATATTTATATTTTATTTATATTATATATATGTATGTGTTATATATATTAATTTATAAATATATTTATCTTGTGTAATTTCGTGTACTTTCGTGTACCTAAATTGAAACCCATATCCGACACTAAATCTATCGTGTAATTTCGTGTTCGTGTATATTCGTGTTTCGTGTACCAAAAATTAAAACTCATATCCGTATTTTTCGTGTCGTGTACCAAATTGCCCACAGCTCTAACTCTAATCATATTTTTCTTAGCAAAAAATATAAATAGTTATATTTAGTTGATTATATTTGTTAAACTACTAATCTCTTAAATATAATTTTTCTATATTATAATTATACATAATATTATATGGGAATACGCAACCTTCCTCTTAGATAAAATTAATAATTATTTTATCATATTTTAACTATATATAACTTTTATTATTATGGGTGGAGATGTTCTAATATGATCTAATAATAATATATGTATTTATATTCTTTTAAGAATTTGGTACATAGTAACTTTATATTTACTAGCAAAAGAAAATGAATAATTTAACAGTTGGTTACTATATGCATATAGGTGTCTTCGAGTAACAAATGGCAAAATGTAATATTATTCGGTTAACACATAGCTAAATCATATTAAGATTTTGATAAAATAGATCATGTATTACAAGTTCACACAAAAGAATAGTAAGATGATCTGCATCTGAATACCTCAGCTCCTTGTATCACAGTATTAATTTCCCTTCCTGGTGGCCTGTTGTCCGGCTCATCATCTTTATAGTTTAATACAGGCATCATGACTTGTAGTGTAGTTGCTAAGGTAGTTTAAACTACTAATGTAAGTCAGAGCACTCTAATATTTATAATTGCTGGAGGTATAAAGAAATTGTTTATACAGTATGGATAAAGTGTGGAAGGGTGTGACAGATCAATAGTTGCTCGAGCTAGAGCGGGTAAGCATCACACAAGCTCGTGGATGCCACAGGTTCATTGTCATCCTCCTCCTTTCTGTTTATTAATTGCTTTTAACATCTAACTTCATTTTCTCCAGTGTGAACAGAACAGATGCCCATATTGTTCTCCCATGTATCCCTTATATTTTAGTAACTTTTGTTGCGGTTAAAAACAAACACTATTTATCAACTATTTATTTGTTTTAATTGTTCATCAAAAAATAATATATTGAAATTGCAATGTTGTTGTTCCATAATGTTTAATTTATAAAGGGCGGACCATATATGTTATGTTTATTTATTGAATTTTATCATGATTCAATAACTAAAATTTTAAAATTGAGCAATGTTTATACATACACACTTGGCCTACCATACAGTTTATTCTGGAACCAACAAAAAAAAATACTCTTGAAATTTCTACATCATTAACTGTTTTGCAACTAACAAAATGAATCTTCAGTGTGTAATAATATAGACTAATTAGGTGCCAAAAAAAAATAGTCATGTCCATGTCAAGACCTAATGTTGGTGCTCCCTTCCCCGACTTTGGCTCACAAACAGACTATCAAATGACAAGCAACTGCTCCCCAATCTATGAAATATAGTTTTATAATTAGCTCTAATAATATTATAAAATACATGTTGATGAGGACTGCAATCACGTTAGGTTCTATATATACACACACATTCGATCTAATTAGTTATCATGTCATATGTTCTAAGCCTCCAACTCAAAAGCTAATATTATTTCCTAACACTCTTTACCTAAAATGTTAACACTATCACCTCCTCCTCTCTTTCCAAGCTTTGGTTGGCCTTTAGTTGATGATGCAAACCTTATCAGCCATGAAACCGATTGTTTCTTTGCCAATCTCGATTCTATAGAAACTTCCTTCTCGGCCCTTCCGTCTCCTCAGTCAACGAATTTCGAACCAACTGTCAGAGGTGACATTGATATTACCACTGGAGTAGTTAAGAAACTTAATCATAATGCAAGCGAACGAGATCGTCGAAAGAAGATTAACAACTTGTATTCTTCTCTTTTTTCACTCCTTCCGGATGCAGATCGAATGGTATGTATGTTTATATGTGTCTGTCGTAATTTACATGACATTATCTGGCATCTATAGAATATATAGTTTACTGTTTTTTGGCGTTTTTCGTGTTGTAATATACAGAAAAAACAAAGTATCCCAGCAACAGTAGAATGTGTAGTAAAATACATACCAGAACTTAAAAATGAAGTGGAGAGTTTGGTTCAGAAGAAAGAAGAATTATCGTCGAGAATGTGTAGGCAGCGAGAAGATAACGCGGACTATCAAGTTGGAAAAAGACGAAAAGTGGAGAGAAAAGAAACAAGTTCATCAGCTTCAGTAACAATCAGTCCAGTTGGATGCAATGAAGTTGTAGTTCAGATATCCTCACTCAAAGCGGACAAGGGTCTACTATCTGAGGCTCTAAATAAACTAGAACTCGGTGATGGTCTTTTCTTATTCAATGCTTCTTCTTTTCAATCTGTTGGAGATATTGCCTTCCACAGCTTGCATTTTCAGGTATTAATTGTATATATGCTTGCATTATTGCATATATTCTAACTAGTATTATTCTGCACCAACTAAAATTGGAATACAAAAGGATATGATTAGTGAGAACCGGCCATTTTTTATATATATAATAGATAACCAAAAATGTAAACTCAATTATTCGAATCAGAACATATAAGTAATCACTTGGGTTTCCTTAACTACCGGAGCATATGCATTATCTAATTAATTTAGCTGCATTCCGTATTCTGTTTATATTCATTCGAAATTATTTATTGATTCGGCTTAAAAATAAACAGGCCCAAAGGAAATGCGGATTGGAGCTTGAGGCCCTGAAGGGGAAGATCATGGCACTCTACGAGAAAAATGTATAAGTGCTTTTATGAGTTTCAGCAATTGAATTATAATTACTAGTCTATACACGAGTATATTGCAGAAACATAGTCATGTGTAAATACAGTGTAAGCTAGCTAGTGTTATCCAACATTATCACTTTGAAAGAGATCTAGTAGTAGTAGTAGTGTTCTTGTAGAAAAATTAATATAACTTTTGCTAATGATTCTATTTAATGAATAGAATCATTAAATTATAACGACGTATTGTGTTTATATTTTGATAATTAACATCCTTCGTATGAAGGAAAAGAAATAGAGGGAAAAAGTTTAATGGACTTTGTGTGAACTATTAATGTATCTGTGATACGGGTTGTTGTGCAACATATGTCTGTACATAATAAGATTAAGTCATTTTGATAATTCTACGGATTAGTTATATGATAATCTAATTGTATTTCTTGAGTCTATAAAAATGTTAAGTAAATTAGACGAGAGTTTTTTCTATGAACAATCATCAAGTTAAGGAATAAACTCTGTAAGAAATCATTCTGATTATGTCTCAGAGAAAAATATAGAAGTTTGCCGTTGAATAATGTTGTTTTATAAAAAATGTTTCAAGTCAGATATCGTCAAGTCACAAATCAAGTAATATCGAGAAGTATTTCGAGAAGTTATAAAATGATTTGTAGAGAAGTATCAAGAGATATCGACAAGTCAATCTTCATGTAGAGAACTGAGATATCGACAAGTTAATTCTTCATGTAGAGAATTAGAGATATCAATAAGTCAATTCCTCATATAGAGAATCGGAAATATCGACAAGTCAATTTTTCATATGAAACACAATCGAAAACATCGATAAGTCAATTTCTCATATGGAACACTTGAAACAAACAGAGAGGGTTGGCGTTTGGAGTCATGTGAGATTAGTGACATGCCGGTTCTGGTAAAATCAATATGTCATCCTTTTGAGATGAGTTGTAGAACATTGTAAGGTTGTGCTGTTTGTTTTCCTTGACTTGTTATGTTTCTCTATGGTAGAGTAAAATCAGTTTCTCGATCTTAGTGCACTGTACATTGTATTTTTTCGAAAAAATGTTCAAATCTTCCTTCTCATATCACGGTTGGTGTCAAGCAGATGGATTTAATTAATTTGTATAGTTCCCCTTTGAAAACTATAAAAGTCTAGGTTCTTAGAGCATTCCTAGAATTAGGTCTATTCCTATGCTCTATTGTGGTCTTATTGAGCACAAGTCTCGATATCCGGTAAAAAGAGCGAGTGAGATACCTCTACATTCTACACCAAGAGGTATTGGGTGCAAGAGTATTTAAGAACAGCTTTTTGTTAGGACTCCTATCCATTGTAGCTTTTGTATGACTAAAAGAAATCTGAAATTCACTAGCAATATGTGAAAAATCCCCAAATATATTGCTAGAGAATCTACAGACTTTCGCAAGTCAAACTGAGACTCATTTATCCGGCAGAGGAGTATGCTTTGAGTTTTGGAGCGTGCAGTATAAACTAAGCAATACTAGCGTTAATACTAGAGCATCGTGTGTTTTCTGTTTCTTATAGAAATAGTCGAGTACATATTGTCTTTTTCACGGTGAAAATTTTAGCAGAGTTTTATTAGGGATCTACTTGAACATGACTTGCAAGGAGAAACCGCCTGAAGTAAAAAAGAAACAAAACCATAATGAAACCAAGTTAGTCGCGTTATGGAGTAATTTTTTGCCTTGGCATACATTTGCATGCTGTAAAATAACTATTATATTAGCCAAATGACCTTACATCGCCAAGTTTATCCGTTACAAGTCATTTCTCTTACATGATTATGGATGGAATTGCAGCCTCCAATAATTCTGAATATGTCATTTACACTATAAATGTCTAGTCTCAAAATTAAATTAATATTATGTTGATGTGTACGCATTTTGTTGCATCTAATTAACAAGTCAGCAGAGTATTCTTGCATGACTTAAACTTTGCTCAATTTGATCCAACTTGGCATGCATTTCAGTTTTTGGCTGTTAGGTAAAAGCTTTTCAAAGGTGAAGGTTATGCATATATGCATATACATCAGCCTCCGTAGACGAGGCAACGTACTGAAAATTCCATATTATATTCTATATATAACTAGTGTAAAACACTTAAAATGGTAGGTTAACCAGGTCATCTAAAGTGTAAGGCACTTAAAATGGTACAGCTAGATAGTTTGATCGTCAAGATTAACAAGGTCATTTAAAACCTAAAGCTAGCTATCACTACACACTCTACTCATCATATAATAAAGACTTAGTTTTTTCAATTATACTCATTCTAATCATTTATAACTAATCATTTATTTTTCTCAAAAAAAAACTAATCATTTATCATATGTAATTATTTTAGATAAAAACCTTACATAAATATCAAAAAGCTATAAAACCAAATGAACAAATAAGCCTAATAGGATTTGATTGAGAGCAGCTATGTATTCAAATTTTAAATTTGAATATCTTTGCTTTAAACCCCCTTTCAAAGCAATTTATTTTGTCAAAACCCAATTTCAAAACTTAGTAGAGTTGAGTTATGATTTCTTGATCTAGATTAAAGATAAGACTTATGTTTACGTTTTTTTGTTCCGTACACCGTCATGTTTGAGATTTTTGGGTTGATTATATATCTTGATTTTTTTACACTATATTGTTATTTGAAATTGTATGAGTACTTTGTATGCAATGTGTTTGATTAAAGTTCTGAAAGAGTTTACAATTATTTTTCTTCATTAGTAATTGATGTTTAAACTCTAATACCTTGATTCTTCTAAATTACAGGTTGTATGTGGATTGTTTCTGGGCAAAATGAGGTATGATAATACATTAATATTGTTGTTTGTAATTGCTTTGTATTTGTGTTCGTGTTTGAAGATGAAAGTAAGTATTTTGTATTACAATATTTGATAAAAGTTCTAACAGAGTTTTCAAATTATTTTATAGATTTTTATCATTTCTTAATTGTATTTAGAGTCCTAGATATTAAAATTTTACCTTAGTGTTGCAATTTTTTTATTTTTCATGCATTACAAAAATCTATACTTTGAACATAAAGTAGTTGAACCTTACAACTTTATTTGTTGTTTATGTAAGGTTATTAGTAACAATTTACATCAACTCGGTCTCGAAAAATAATGTTACGATATGAATTTTATTTTTAATTTTCAAAATTATTGTCTTCGATAATTCTCCTTTTTTTTCTTCTTACGTGTTGGATGTAAAATAATTTAAGTTATTTTCTTTAGTGTGCAATGTGTTTTCAACTTCAGTTTTACACGATCACTCTTTCGTTACTGTTATAAATCTCCAAATATATACTTTTCAACTTTTCAGAATTCTTACCATACGAATAACAACCTTCCTTTTTTACGAGTACTCATTCTCTCGTGTAATTCTCTGTCCAACTTATTTTGTCCGATTTAAAATATATTAATTGAAGTTATGTACTTCAATTTATTATATATCAGTTCTCATCTAAGAAATCTAAATTATGTTCGTGTTTTTCCTTTGGAACTTTCCTTAATAATAATGTGCTGTAATTTTTTTTATTATATATCTATTTATGTTTCAATCTTTGATAAATAACTTATAACATGTGTGTGCGGAGAAAAAGAGTAAATATTCATAACCTAAAAGAAATATTCGGAGATACAGTTTTTAGGCTTGATGTTGGCAACGTAATTTGAAATTTCAATTTAAAAGTACACCATTTACTTCCTAATTTAGAAGTTGAAGTTAAATTCTACGTCTCTCTTCTCTCTTTCATATATTTAAAATTGGTAAATTTGTTTTTTAGGTCAAATTGAGTTGCAACTTTTGGATTAAATGTTTGCATATTTAGGTGAGCTTTTTTTATTGTGATATAGTTTTTCTTTTATTGTTAATGTTATGTTCTTTACTATATAATTTTTTAAAAGTGTGTCTGGTGTTCGTCTGTTCATGATGTATCAATAGAATAAAAATTGAGGTGTTTATATATAAGTATTTTATAAAAGTTGTGAGAGAGTGCTAAACTGTTTGTTCATGTGTGTGCAGAGAAAAGGAGTAGAAATTGACAACTCAAAAGTAATATTACTTTCAAATTAAGGTACATTACCTTCTAATTTTAATTCAATTTATGTCATTTTGGAATTCAAACTTATAGGATCCAAGTATTTACTGTTTAATTATATGTAAAAAAATAATTTGGTTCGTAGGTTGGAGTCATAAATTACTGAGAGGACAACGATTAGTTTTTTTTTGGAGATTTCCTCGATAGGAACATATGGAAGTCACTAATTTGTAAACTTAAATTTTTTGTCAAGGATTATAATAATGATTATGAAGCATCTAACCGACACCATTTTAGGTCATAAGGTGTGTTTCCAATTCCTTACTCATTTATATTTATGGTGATTTTAAACTTTGAGCCACAATCTTTATTTTAGTATACAATTCAATTATTAGATTCATTGTAGTGTTATTTGTTTTCTAAAAGTTTGGCGGTATTAATATTTTTCCTCTTTGAAAAAAATACAGTTGTACGATAGATTTCTTTGTATTTTCAGTTATAGTTCAGGAGTGGAAGGTGCAGAAAAATGAATTCAAGGACGAGTGTATTTTTCTACATAATATCTATTTTAAACGCCCCCTTTAAACGCATACCCAATTATGAGGTAAAGAATAGAAAAGTACTGCAACATACTATGTATTGTAGAGAGTCCATGTTGAATCAGCCATAGTGGTGCGGTGCGGCATCCTTCCGACAAAGGAAAAACCTAGTGATGAAAGAGTTCAGTTTCCAACACCTCAAATATGTGGTGTTGTAAATTCTAACCAAGTGCGATGCGTGCAACATACGATGAAGACGGTCACTCCTCACATGTTCTTAATGAGGTGCAAGACTTTTCATCTGACGTTCGTTGGTCTTCCCTATTCGGAAGCAGCCCCGCGTCCCGACATTTTTGTGCAATAAACCCCTCCGGCCGAAGGCTAGGGGTAATGGCACCATGAACCAAAAATTATTAGTAGTTTTATAATTTATATTTATTATGATAATTTGTCGATAAGTTATAATTTATAATCAGCACCCGAATTTAACTGAGTTATTGATGTATTGACTAGTCAAAAGACTAACCAAAATAATATTTAAAATATGAGATATATTTCAATAATTCTAATAACATTTAATATATATTAATCTAACGGTTTTATTTTGTTAAAAAATATTTGTTTTCATTATAATTTATAATGTTAATAAAATATTAAATTTAAGTATGTAAAAGTCTCCCATTCGAATTATTAATCACTATATATTAATATAATTAGGTAAGTATTATACCCTATACATATTTAGCCTGAAATATTTAATGTAATTTGATCGTTAAATATAAAACATTCATTTCAGAAGTTGTATTATTACGTGAAAAAACTAAAGTTCAATCGGAGAAGTTAATATTAATAGTTTGGATAAATAGTTAAATATCTTATAATAAAATAAATTACATTTAATTTTTTTACCAAATATAATAAAAATAAAATAATTCTGGTAAATATACAAAAAATAGTAAATTAGTTAGTAAAAATAATTTTATGAGATAATTGGACGACATATAAACTATCAAAGACGTATATATCTTAAAAAACAAAAAAATAATCAAGCTCAAATTCTAATCGATTTCAAAAAAAATCGGCTCGACCTGAGTTTTTTATCGAGCAAAAATATGTGTTCGAATTCAAGCTCGAAAACGAGTTCGAGTCGAGTGAAACCAATTTTAAAATAATGTATTATAAAAAAATATATTTATGATTGAATACAAATATTCAAAATTAATAAATACATATGATCATTTTTACATTTACGGTATTAATAAAATAATTAGGTAATAAATGTACTTTATTTTGAAAAAAATTTAAAGTTGGATCATAATCACTATATTATTATATTCAATTTGAATATATATATATATATATATATTAAGTTTTTAATATTAAAATCTAAAATATGCCTTCAAATTTAATTTATTTTCACTTAGATGATATGTTATTATTATTATAATTAGCTTAATACCCGTGCGATGCACGGATTGCACAGATACTTTTAATATTATATAATTTAATTTGAATTGAATTCCTAAATTTGTCATTTAAAATTTTAAATAATATGATTTCATGAACCAACCGACTAGTTAAAATTAAAATAATTAAATAAGGGTAAATAAGTAATTTCAGCAAATATCGATCGACTACAAAACTTTTAAATATTTCGTTTATAGTCCGAGTCCCATTATTCCGACTTTTTAAGTCTGGATCAATAAGATAATTTTATTTTAGCCCGGATAATTAGTATATATATGATTTTATTTTAGATTGTCGAATTATATATTGATTTTTATTTTAATTTTGTCTTAGTTTGGATCAATTGTATAATCTTTTTAATCCGAAATGAATAATATATCTTAGATGGATCAATATTATTTTTTTAGCCGGATCAGTAGTATTTAGTAATTTATCTTAGCACAAGGGCACATCAAATTAACCAAAATCAATTAATTATATTTATTTTACTTAAATTTGTTTTAACCTGAAATATCAATTAAAATAATATATAACTTAATATGAATTAGAAGTAAAATTGGTAAAAAAAGATGACTTTAATATTAATTATAATGATATAGAGTAGTATATAAAATAGAATTGTTAGAGTAATTTGACTTCAATATAAATTAGAATTAGAATTGACTGCCTAACCGACCAACCGACCAATTAAAACGAGAATAATTAAGTAAGGGTAATTTAGTAATTTTAGTAAGTACTGACCGACTTATTATTAAAATTTTAATATTTCGTCTATTATAATATAATATAGATATCTATGTATCCAACCATTTACCTATTTTCTTCATCCAAATGAATATGGGTGAACCCTTTCTAACTCAACCTTTATACCCAAACAAGACAAGGGTTCAACCTATTCTAACTCAACCTAACATAATCTTAACATAACTCAATTATTGCATATCCTCAACCCCTGACTTTTTATAGAAAAATGATTGATTTTTTTTGCTAGATTTCTTTTCGAATAATTAGGCTTATATGCTAATGAATGACTAAATTTCATGAATAAATAAGAATTGAATTCAAAATTACAAAAAATAAGATCTAATCATTTAAGATATTTTTTATTGCACTCTTGCTAATTAAATGTAGACACGAAGGCAGTCATAACTGTAAACAGTAGTAGATTGTTTTGAAGAAAAGATGATCCATGACATTTATATGAAATAAGAGAGTTTTCATAAAACAACGGTTCTGCAACATGAAATTATTTACGGATTACGTATAAGTCTACTCTTCAATCTCAGACTCAGTTCTCACCCCTGTTGGATATTAATCTAAACGTTGTGTCATTTTGAATAATTCAGTTGTATGTAGCGTATTAACTACAGCATGAATAGGTAGTAGGGTAGTTGAGTTATATTAGGTTAGTGCTAGAGAAATAACAGGAAGTGTCCGAGTTTGTAGTAACCACCTGGTGTGTGGTATTTAGTTTTTTTTTTCATTTCTTTGTTTCATTGTTAAGTCTGTAACTTTTGCATAACTATTTTCAGCAGTTTCATATATAAAACGAGTGTTTGCTCAAATATCTCTTTAGTTGTTTATTTATTTGCATTAATCTGGTATCAGAGCCTTAAACGTGGTGTATGCCAAAATACATGCCCAGAGCGGTGCCAATGGAATCGAACAAAAGTAAAGAAAATACTATCGGGCTGAGCTATCCAATGTTAACGAAGGTGAATTACACAGCATGGGCGCTTAAAATGAAAGTCTTCCTACAAGCTCAGGGCGTGTGGGTTGCCATTGAACCTAAGGATCCGAAAGCACCTGTGGAGGAGAAGACAGACAAGTTAGCTTTGGCCGCAATCTATCAGGGAATCCCTGAAGATGTTCTGCTATACGTATCTGAGAAAACAACGGCAAAAGAAGCATGGGAGGCAATTAAAACGGTGTCCCTGGGTGCAGATAAGGCGAAGAAAGCGAAAACCCAGACGTTGAAAATTGAGTTCGAGTCTTTAAACATGAAGGAGACAGAGCAATTAGACGAGTTCTACATGAAATTGAATAGCTTGGTTACCAGAATCCGAGCTCTTGGTGAAAAAGTAGAGGAGACTTATGTTGTAAAGAAATTACTCAGGGCAGTTCCCTCGAAGTTTTTACAGATCACCTCAGCCATAGAACAGTTTGGCGACTTGGAGACGATGTCTGTGGAAGAGGTTGTTGGCTCTCTCAAAGCGCATGAAGAGAGATTACGAGGGGTAACTGAACCAGCTGAAGGGAAGCTTCTTCTCACAGAGGAGGAATGGCGAAAGAGGGAAAACTCAGAGGGGCAACTACTACTTACCCGTGAAGAATGGTTGAAGTGGAGTAGTAAGGAGGTAACTCGAAACTCTGGTGAAAATCGTAGCAGAGATGGAGGCAGGTTCATGCGAGACAAGAGTAGAGTTAAATGTTGGAATTGCTCAGGATATGGTCATTACGCGGCTGAATGTCGTAGGCCACGACGGGATCAAAACAAGGAGCAGAGGACTGAAGTGAATCTAACTCAGACTAGTGACAACGAGCCGGCACTGTTAATTGCAGAATGTGGAGAAAATGAAAAGGAAATGGTGATGCTGAATGAAGAAAAGGTGGTTCCAACAGGACGATCAGTTCAGGAAAGAGGAAGTGAAACAAATGTTTGGTATCTACATAATGGGGCTAGTAATCATATGACTGGAAATCGCTCAAAATTCACCTATTTGGATGAAAAAATAGTTGGCAAAGTCAAGTTCGGTGACAGATCCACAGTAAATATCAAATGAAGAGGCTCAATTGTGTTCAATTGCAAGAATGGTGAAGAACATTTTTTAAAAGAGGTATACTTCATCCCCACTCTTTGCAATAATATAATTAGTTTGGGTCAGCTCTTTGAAGATGGAAATAAAGTCATATTAAATGGTGAGCATTTGTGGGTCTATGAGAAAAGTGGAAAATTGTTGATTAAAGTTCAAAGGTCCTCTAATCGATTATATAAATTGGTTGTTGAAAGTAATGAAAATATGTGCTTGTTGACAAAAAGGGAAGAAGTGTCTTGGTTGTGGCATTCGCGACTAGGACATGTCAATTTTCAGGCAATGCAACTTATGTCTAACAACAACATGGCTCGATGACTTCCTGTTTTTAGTCAACCCAAAGAAGTTTGTAATGGGTGCTTGCTATCAAAACAAACACGAAGGCCATTCCCGGCACAGTCAGAATTTGCTGCAAAATCCTTTCTTGAACTAGTCCATGGAGATTTGTGTGGACCTATCTCACCTCCAACCCCTGCTGAAAATAAATATTTTTCCTGTTAGTGGACGATTTTAGTCGTCTGATGTGGGTGTATATGATCAAAACAAAAGACGAGGCACTGAGTGTTTTTAAGAAATTTAAAGCAGCAATAGAAAAGGAGAGAAAGGAAAGCATTCAGGTCTTCAGAACCGACAGGGGCGGAGAGTTCCGCTGTAAGGATTTTCTTTTGTTTTGTGAGGAAACAGGAATTCAGAGGCACTTTACAGCACCCTACTCGCCACAACAAAATGGTGTAGTTGAGCGCCGTAACAGAACCGTGGTGGCTATGGCTAGAAGTTTGCTAAAGGAAACACACATGCCATTACGTTTTTGGGGAGAAGCAATTCGCACGCAATTTATATTCTGAACGGATTGCCTACAAGAGCACTGTCAAATAAGACACCTTTTGAGGCATGGAAGGGCAAGAAACCAAAGTTGGATCACTTGAGAATTTTTGGATGTGTTGCCCATATGAAGACAACAGGCATTCATCTAAAAAAACTTGATGATAGGAGCAAGTCAGTCGTGTATTTGGGCAAGGAGCCAGGGACCAAAGCATTTCGTTTGTATGACCCAAGGGAAGGAACAGTTCATGTCAGTAGGGATGTGATTTTTGAAGAGAAAAAAACTTGGCCCTGGGATAAAGAAGAAATCAGTACAACTTTGGTGGAGAATGGTTCGAGAACGTTCACGGTCCTAGATGTCGAGACAAATGTACAAGATAACAGCATGGGTGATCAAAGTCTGGTACAAAGTCCACAGCCTGGTATGTCAGCTATATGTGGTAGTCAGTCTGGTATGTCGTCTCCAAGAGGAAGTAATGAAGAAGGTGGTTATAGCTCTGATGTCTTTTGTCATAGCAGTGAACCCTTAAGATACAGGAGACTGAGTGAAATCTATAATGAAACAGAAGAAATTCAAGCTGCTGAGGAGGAACTAATGTTGGTCGAAATTGATGAACCTACCACGTATGATCAGGCAAGCAAAGAAATAGTGTGGAGAGAATCAATGCAAACAGAAATAGAATCCATAGAAAGAAACAACACCTGGAAATTGACTGATCTACCACCAAATCATAAGGCAATTGATTTGAAGTGGGTATTTAAGGCGAAAAAGGATACAAACGGGAAGATCATGAAGCACAAGGCACGACTTGTTGCCAAAGGGTACGTGCATAAATTTGGAGTCGATTTTCAGGAGGTTTTTGCTCCAGTCACAAGGATGGAAACGGTGCGATTGTTATTAGCTCTAGCTGCTTACAACGAGTGGCAGGTGCATCATCTCGACGTGAAGTCGACATTCCTCAATGGTGAACTATTGGAGAAAGTTTATGTAACTCAACCAAGGGGATTTGAAAAAGAGGGGGAGGAATACAAAGTCTATAAGCTTTCAAAGGCCCTGTATGGCAAGCTCCTCGAGCCTGGTATGCTCGACTCAGTAAATATCTTGTTAAGCTTGGATTTAATAAATGTCCGTTCGAACACGCAGTTTACATGAAGCATGAAAATAACGAAGTGTTGATTGTAGGAGTGTATGTGGATGATTTGTTAATAACTGGGACAAACTTGAAAGGCATTGTTGACTTCAAGCAGCATATGAAAATCGAATTCGAGATGAGTGATATGGGTCAGCTGGCATATTACATTGGGATAGAAGTCCAACAGGAAAGGGGCTATATAGAGATAAAGCAGACTGCATATGCTAAACGGATACTTGAGAGGGCTGGCATGGCTGATTGCAAACCTGTAAGTTACCCAATGGAACCTAAAATTTAGCTGCATAAGGACGAGAACGGGAAGCTGGTAAATCCAACAGAATTTAAAAGTTTGATAGGAGGATTGAGATATCTGGTAAACACGCGACCTGACATTGCTTATCCAGTTGGAGTGGTCAGCAGATTTATGGAGCAGCCAACAACTTTACATTTGAGTGCAGCTAAGCGTATATTACGCTATGTAAAAGGAACATTACACTATGGTCTGGTATATACGAAAGGTCGTGGAGATTACTTGTTGACAGGTTTCTCAGACAGTGATTTTGCAGGAAATATTGATGATAGAAAAAGCACGGGCGGAATGGCATTTTATCTTAATGAAAGTTTAATTACTTGGGTTAGTCAAAAACAGAGGTGTGTAGCTCTTTCATCCTGTGAAGCGTATTAACAGCAGCATGAATATGTAGCAGAGTAGTTGAGTTATATCAGGTTAGTGTTAGAGAAATAACAGGAAGTGTCCGAGTTTGTAGCAACCACCTGGTGTGTGGTATTTAGTTTTTTTTTCATTTCTTTGTTTCATTGTTAAGTCTGTAACTTTTGCATAACTATTTTCAGCAGTTTCATATATAAAACTAGGGCTGTTCACGAACCGAGCTGTTCGTGAACAAGCTCGAGCTCGGCTCGTTAAGAGCTCGTTCGGCTCGGCTCGTTAACGAACTCGAGCTCGAGCTCGAACAGAAAAATATGTTCGTTAAGCAAATCGAGCTCGAGCCGAGCTTTAGGTTGTTCGGCTCGAGCTCGGCTCGAGCTCGGCTCGGCTCGAACTCGTTCGTTAAAATTCAAAAAAATCGAATATATCATAAATATTTTTATACAGGTATGATTTTTTTTTAAATCCGACTTCACTGTATTTTTTTTTATCTTCCAACGATCATTTTGCATACCATATGTGATATATTTTGACGTGATTTAGAAATTTTATATTTTAGTTTCTAATTTTAAAATGTAGCTTCATAATTATATTTTAGTTAAGATTTTTTTTAAAATATTTTTCATTGATCCAACCGTATGGATATCATAAAATATATATTTTAATGATATAACCAATGTTTCACATCAAAAACAATTTTATTTGATTTTTTATTTTATGGTCAAGCATTAGTTTGACTATTAACGCTAACTAGCATTTAATCCGGATTTGTTGTTTCGATTATTTTAAAAATACTTTATATCGATCCAACCGTATGGATGTCATAAAATATATATTTTACTGATATAACCAAAGTTTTAGATCAAAATAATTTTATTTGGTTTGCTATTTTAATAGTCAAACATTAGTTTGACTAGTCTTGGTAACTAATGTTTAGTCTTGCATTGGTGTCTCGATTTATTTAAAATTATTTCTAATTGATCCAACCGTATGAATGTCAAAATAAATATATTTTAATGATATAACCAAATTTTCAGATCAAAATAATTTTATTTGGTTTGTTATATTAACAGTCAAGTATTAGTTTGACTATTACCGTTAACTAGTGGTTAGTCCTGATTTGTTGTTTTGATTATTTTAAAAATATTTTATATTGATCCAACCGTATGGATGTCATGATACATACATTTTATTGATATAACCAAAGTTACAGATCAAAATAATTTTATTTGGTTTGCTATTTTAACAGTCAAAAATTAGTTTGACTAGTACTAGTAACTAGTGTTTAGTCCTGTATTAGTATCTCGACTTGTTTAAAATTATTTTTAATTGATCCAACCGTATGGATGTCAAAATAAATATATTTTAATGATATAACCAAATTTTCAGACCAAAATAATTTTATTTGGTTTGTTATTTTAACAGTTAAGTAGTAGTTTGACTATTACCACTAACTAGTGTTTAGTCATTAATTGGTGTTTCGATTTTTTTAAAAATATTTTCCTCGATCCAACCGTATGGATGTCAAGATATATATATTTTAGTGATATAACCAAATTTTCAAAAAAAAAAAATTTATTTGATAAGTTATTTTCACAGTCAAACATCGGTTGACCAGAATTTTTTCTGGCTCGGTTCGGCTCGGCTCGGCTCGGCTCGTTTATGTTCGCGAACAAGCTCGTGTTCGGCTCGTTAGTTAACGAGCTCGAGCTCGAACACGATTTTTGTTCGATAAGAAAGCTCGGCTCGGCTCGATTCGTCAGAAAAAAAATTAAAGCTCGGCTCTGTTCGATCAAAACTCGACTTGGCTCGGTTCGTGAACGGCCCTATATAAAACGAGTGTTTGCTCAAATATCTCTTTAGTTGTTTATTTATTTGCATCAACCCCTTCGTAATAAAATGACATCATATACTAATATAAATAAATTTTTCTAATAACTCCTGACCAGTTATAGAAATTGAAACTATGTGTATAATACTACTATGTTACATGTCTGGGGCTGGATAAGATATTAAAACATAAAGAATTATAATTGCAGCCGTGCAGGAAGGTTATAACATGATGTTTTGAATCTGTAATCCTTAATTGTTAGCTGTTGTTTAGTTGCATGCGTGTCAAATGTATCCACATCAGTAGTTGTCCGATTCATCATCATTCCATTCAACTAGTTTAATATTTAGTTTCCTGAATGAATACCGTTACAGCTTATATACAAAGCCTCTTGTATACTTAATCTAAGCATTCGAATGCATATATAATAAGTAACAAAATGAAGTTAAGTAATTGATTATAATGTATGAATGAAGTGTGGTTCCACGTGAAAAATAGTAGGTGCTCGAGCGTAGAGCAAGTAAGCATAACAGAAGCTTGTGCATGCCACGGGTTCGTCGCCCTCGTCTTCTTCTCCCATTTTTTAAATTACATTGGTCTGTAAACACCCTACCCCCTTTCTCTAGTTTCGAGTGTGAACAGAATATGTTTATTTGTATTCGCACAAACCATTGTATATATGTTTTTTTATATATTTAAACTGCAGTATCTTGTCTTACGTTTAGAAACAAAATGCTGTCAATTCTTTATTTACCCCTATTATATTATTTTCAGTATTATGTTTAGCTAAGTAAAATCTTGATGAATATCGTCTAACTTGTAAAAACAAGAAAATTCTAATTTTTTTTTATTTATGGTTAATGTTTTTAGTATTTAAACTACCATGCTGATTTGTTATTGACTCTTATTGTTTCTTGATTTTAGTGTATTGCAATTTGCAACAAACAAACAGAAGTTATACACCTAGCATGTAAAACTACTTTTGCTAGAAATCTATAAATTTAACTAGCAATAATAAAACATTTACATAGAGTGTAAATGTTAAAAAGTAACAAAGATTATGTCAATGTGAAGACCAAATTATATTCATATATTCAAATCCCACTCTTTTCCCATCTCTGCCTTGTAAGAATCAGGTGATCGGACTTGGCAAAAAAAAAGAAAAAAGAATCAGGTGATCAGTGCAACTACTCCAAATAGTTGATTTAGAAATTAAATACTCTCCTCTATGTATGCTTATCTTTCATAGATCTCTTAAAACAAAACAATCAGAATAATTAATGATAATTTGTTTTATAATTTTTATGGTATACCAATAAGTCTAATATAAAATAATGCATGTTGAAGATAGTCTTTTAGGTGTTCAGCGGTGGGTTCTATATACATACTTCTACAGACCCACACATCTTATCATCTTCTATATTCGAAGCATCGAAATCACTAGCTGAGCTAATTATATATTTTTCGAAATACACTATACCTAAAATGTTAACACTATCACCACCTCTCTTTCCAAGCTTTGGTTGGCCCTTGGTTGATGACCTAAACATTATTAGCCAGGATCAAAATGATACTTTCGTTGGGAATTTTGGTTACATAGATACCACTTCTTCGGGCGTCCTTCCTTCTCCGCAATCTACAAATTACGAACCAATTGGTGGTGGCATTAATCCAACTGGATTAGTCAAGAAGCTTAATCATAATGCAAGCGAGCGCGATCGTCGAAAGAAGATCAACAACTTGTATTCTTCTCTTTTTTCACTTCTTCCTGATTCTAATCGAACGGTATATACATTTATATACGTTTCTAGCTTGTTTCCTCTGGCATCTGCAATATAACTTAATTTTTTTTTAACAATTGAACTTGTGTTGCAATATACAGAAGAAACTAAGCATTCCAGCAACAGTAGCATGTGTAGTAAAATACATACCAGAACTACAAAAAGAAGTGGAGAGTTTGGTTCAGAAGAAAGAAGAATTATCGTCGAGAATGTGTAGGCGACGAGAAGATAGCGCGGACTATCAAGTTGGAAAGAGACGCAAAGTGGAGACAAAAGAAACAAGTTCATCAGCTGCAGTAACAATCAGTCCAGTTGGATGCAATGAAGTTGTAGTTCAGATATCTTCACTCAAAGCTGACAAGGGTTTACTATCCCAGGCTCTGAATAAACTAGAGCTCGGTGATGGCCTTTTCTTATTGAATGCTTCTTCTTTCCAATCTATCGGAGATAGAGTCTTCCACAGCTTGCATTTTCAGGTATTAATTGTTTATACGCTTGCATTATTGCATATATCCCTAGGAGTATTCTTCTGTTGCACCAACCACACAGTAACTGGAATTGAATAGGATAGATGATTAGTGAGAACCGGCCATTATTTCTTATATATATGTTAACCTAGCTAATTATTCGAATCAGAGCATAGGTAATCACAAAATAGATTTCCTTAACTACCGGAATATGTGAATAAACAAAGTTTAGCTGCATTATGTATTCTGTTCATATTCATTTGAAATTATATATTGATTCGGTTTAAAAATAAACAGGCACAAGGGAAATACGAATTGGAGCTCGAGGCCGTGAAGGGGAAGATCATGTCACTGTACGAGAAGAATACGCAAGTGCTTTTTTGAGTTTTAGTAGTTGAATAATTATTCCATACACGAGTAGGCAGATAGATGGTTACACGTAAATACAATGTAATTAGCTAGCTAGCTAGTGTCTTCGACATTATGATTACTTTAATTTTAAGGTGTTCTCCAATTTTGTTTCCATTGTATTTTTTGATAATTTCTTTAAGATAAATTAATATAACTATTGCTAATGATCAATTTAATGAATCCTCTGTTCCGTATTTCAAAATATATATGTAACCTTGATTGTATGAAGGAAAAAAAATTGAAGGCAACGGTTTTTGATCAATTATCTAATGTTCATGTTTAAATAGTTCAAAATTTGTTAAATTCGAACTTCTGTATGACTTCAAACTATTGTTCGAGTTTCTATCATTAAGCTTCAAATATTGTTCACGAATATGTTCATGAATAATCGCATATAATTTAGGTATCGTTAAAAAGATCGTGCTAAGAAGCTTATTATAAACTCGTCCTCGCAAATAACTAATAAATATTGTCGTGAACTTTACTTTTTTTCTTTTATAGACAAAAAATAACATGAAAAAGTATTACAAACAAATCGATAATTGGAAGTTCCAATAAATAAACAAGCTAACAGTTTGATTCTTGTATCTTTCATTCCAAATTAAACCGGTTTATAACTTTTACGCCAAATGGTAAGGTACGGTAACACCCCCAAATCCGGGATCTGGGTCATCACGCAATCATCCAATCCTTTAAAACATGTATTAGTTCAATAATTTAATAAACCACATCAGACCCCAAACTCTCTCACACACAAGTTATAACTTTAGAAACAATATATAATATGTAACATCTGTTATTACAAACCAAATGTACATTTTAAGACCTTACACAACTGCTCACAACCTCTGCATGAAGTTGTAGTAATGTCTAATAATAACTAAAAACTATCAGAATACCCTGGCTCACAAGGCTGCAAGGAGTTTATGGAAAGCCTATGTGTTTTTCACGTGTTGCAGTTGGTTGACTTTCTCACCGGAATTTTGATAATATTTTGTGTTGTGACATTTAAAGTAAGTAAGAGTGATCAATAACACTCAACAATAAAATAAAACAGTTTGAAAATGACTGTAAAGTAAAATAATACTTCTGTACTTATCGTATAATAGGAAGTTTGAATTATCGGTGGTATACACCCGTTTCTATTTAAATCAATTTAGATATTTATGTATATCAAAATATCTTGCCAATACACTCGATAGTATTATACTCATGAGAATAGCTCTCTTGGTGATATACACCTCATTTGAAACAACATCTTTTATTACTCAATTATTCTGTGAATACTTTTACTGAACCCAACACCTAGGCTTGAGTTACAATATTGCATATCAATCAAATCGAAAGATTTAGTGTTGGGTATAATTCTAACTACACAGCAACAATGGGCAGTTATATATATAATAACAAGAACATGACAAATAACCAACTAACGAAACAAAACACGAAGACAATAACAAACTATAAAGACTGTAATTGACAAAGAAAGTAAAGAAAACTTATCTCTTATCGCTTTCCAAATTCTGATAAGAAGAAGAACACAACAACTGAGTCGCCAAACCCTTCCAGATGACTTGACTGTTCTTGAAGAGATTATTGCCCCCCACTTAAGCTGTGATGGAATGCAGCAATATCGCTTTCAGGATAAAACAGCAACAGATCAATCTAGCCACAGAACCAACAATGATCAACGGCGACTCGCACCTCAGTTTGCCCAAAAAAACCTATGCAACTCATATATGTTTGCGAGGTAGGCACCGAGACTTGTATCATTTTAATCTCAAGTTTACCTCTCAATATATAGGCATCTCAAGTTGCTCTTCTCCTATTTTACTCGATGTGGTACACCAAGTAACAAAACAGAAAAAGTAAACAAAATGGGTTTTCCTTATTATTTATATTATATTCATGATTAATTAATATTAATATTACAAAATATATTCAGAGTATGATTAAAATAATCCTTACTCAATATAGTTTATATTAATAATTAAATAATCAATATAAATAATTAAACTTGTACTAGAAAAGAAAAATATAAGAGTTTCCACTAGCACTAGGCCACACAAGCATTCCACTTATGCTAGTAGTTGTAAACAACACTAAAACAAGATGCTATATAAACTCAATATCTTTCTTTTACAATACCAATGTGGGACAAAATCCCCATAACCCATTTCAAACAAGCAACTTTGTCTCAATATATTCATGGATTCCACTAAGAAAATATCTTAGATCCAAATATGAAAGTTTTAGTCCTCATGTCAAGGAACAACCTCTAAGTGTTAGTTTCCGAAAATCATATCAAGAACATATATAAAATATGCCTCAAACTTTCCATTTTCTAACAATCCCCCACAAATCCATAATTAAATTGCATACCAGATTTTATCATGACTTGCCTTTTAGAGTCGGTACCCTCCCGGGTTTGAACCCTCCTAAGTCCTCTACTTCGATGGCTACCGGATACAGATGGAATATTTCACCTTGAATCTTTATCCGTTGGGTGTAACCACACTCCATAGACGACGAAAAGTCAAAGGCTATGGTGCCAATCTACGGCTTTGAAACGTTAATGGTCATGTCTTGATCCTGTTCGTCGAATGTTTCGAGGAATAACCTTTCCTCTAATTGCGACCACACAATTACATTCGCTTAGCTGGGCATCTCCAGAGATGTACTGCTATCATCTCGTCAAACGACTTGACCCCATTCAGAGTTCAAATAACTCTTGCTAACTAGCAGTTCAAGTATTCAAGTACCTCTTAAGGTTTATAGGGAATAGGCTCAGATACATAAGTATTTAAATGTATATGGTAGAGGTACTACCAATTCATCCTTACAACTTGTTATTACCACATTGAATACACTTCGAGGGATCTCCTCTCAGGTGTCTTGGGTTCCCGCTATTGATGAATTATGATGGGTTACCAGTCCCATCCCCAACCTCGACTTAAGGACTATAGCATGCTCAAGCCCTTTAGTCAGCGGATCAGCTATATTAATAATCCTATCAGACGCAAGACCCCTTATAGACTTTAGTCTAACTTGGATGTGTCTCTTTGTTTTAGCATTATACTTTACACTTATGACTTTGTCGATAGTTGTACGGCTATCACAATGAATAGAAATGGCAGGAAGCGGCTTGCTTACTACAGGTAACATACTCATGAGTCTATGTAACCATTCAACCTCCGTCCCCGTGGCATCAAGTACACACAACTCAGCCTCAAAAGTAGACCGAGTAATCAAAGTCTGTCTAGAAGACTTCCAGGACACTGCTCCACCCGCAAGGGTAAACACATATCCAGTCACTCCATTGAAACCAGATTTCTTAGCTATCTAACTTGCATCACTGTACCCCTCGAGTACCCCCGGAAATCTCCGGTAATGCAAGCCAAGGGAAATAGTTCCCTTCAGATATCTAAGAACTCTATCCAGTGCCTCCCAATGAGTCTTGTTTGGACAGCTTGTATATCTAGCCAACTTAGACACAGAACAAGAAATATCTGGCCTAGTCACATTAGCAAGATATTGCAAACTCCCAATAATCTAAGAATACCTTAACTGAGACACAGGAACTCCTGAACTATTCTTGACTAAGACAACTTTTGAATCATATGGTGTACTAGTGATTGTACAATTTGAATAACCATACTTCTCAAGTATAGATTTCTCTATATAATGAGACTGTGACAAAGTTATTCCATCAGTTGACTGAGTCAACTTGATCCCAAGAATCACACTAACTTCACCCATATCCTTCATCTCAAAGTGCATCTTCAAGAAACTATTTGTCTCATTAATAATCTCAATATTGGTTCCAAACAACAAGATATCATCTACATACAAGCACACGATCACACAA
Organism: Apium graveolens; assembly: GCF_009905375.1. Taxonomy (NCBI): domain Eukaryota; kingdom Viridiplantae; phylum Streptophyta; class Magnoliopsida; order Apiales; family Apiaceae; genus Apium; species Apium graveolens. The sequence goes on along the minus strand of NW_027417593.1, from coordinate 28,230 downwards.
TCATTACCTCTAACCTTATAGTAGACACACTTGTCACTTTCATTAACTAAAAAATTCGAAGTCTAAAACAGTTTCATCAAACTTTTTATGCCAGTCTATAGGTGCTTGTTTAAGGCCATAGATGGACTTGACTAGTCTACATACTTTCCTCTCATTACCAGAAGCAACAAATCCCTCATGCTGATCCATATAAATCTCTTCTTCAAGGTCACCATGAAGAAAAGCTGTCTTTACATTAATTTGATGGATGATAAGACCATGTACAGAAGCCAATGCAATAAGCATTCTGATTGTTGTCATTCGGGCAACTGGAGAATATGTATCAAAATAATCAATGCCTTCCCTTTGCCTAAAGCCCTTAGCAACTAGCCTAGCCTTGTACTTATTTATTGAGCCATCAGGGTTTAGCTTCCTCTTGAAGATCCATTTACATCCAATAGTAGAACACCCTAGAGGGAGATTAACTAACTCCCATGTTCCGTTTGAAACAATTGAGTCAATTTCACTCTTTACAGCGCCTTTCCAATGCCTTGACTCCGAAGAATCCTTGGCTTGACGGAAAGTTAAAGGCTCATCCTCGACATTGTAAGTGATAAAGTCACTTCCAAAGTCCTTGACTACCTTTGCACACTTACTCCTTCTAGGTTCCTCTACTTTGTTAGGAGTAGAGCTACTACCAGGATCCACCCCCATATTTGTTATCTTTTCCACATGATCAGGAATAGAACTTGATGTGTGAGTGGGATCATCCTCAGAACTACCCAAAGATATACCAGTCTTCATTGGGAATACTTCCTCAAAGAAAGTTGCATCACGAAACTCAACTATCGTATTCGCTACAATACCATCTATGTCAGATTTTAATACTAAAATCTCATAGCAGTTGTGGTTTCAAGATAGCCCAGAAAGATACAATCAACAATTTTCGGACCCAGTTTCTTTCTTTTGTGTTCAGGGAAAAGCACCTTAGCAAGGCACCCCCACACACGAAGATAACTCAAACTTGTCCTACGCTTTCTCCATAATTCATATGATGTCTTGTCCATATGTTTCAGAGGGACTCTATTCAGAATATGGCAAGCCGTATTCAGAGCCTCTCCCCACATGTACTTAGTCAACCCAGAATTAATTAGCATACTGTTAATGTCTTTAAAAGTTCTGTTCTTTCGTTCTGCCACCCCATTAGACTCAGGTGTGTATGGTGGAGTAACCTCATGAACTATACCATTGATTGCGCAAAATTCATTAAACAAGGTACTCGTAAACTCACCACCTTTATCAGGCCTCAAACGTTTAAGTACTTTGCCAATTTGTGTTTCAGCTTCATTTTTATACATAATGAATTTATCTAGTGCTTCATACTTATGTTTAATCAAATAAACATAACAATATCTACTACAATCATCTATAAAGATAATGAAATATCTACAGTGATCCTTAGTCAACACACCACCAAATTCACATATGTCTGAGTGCACTAAATCTAACAAGTCTGAATCCCTAACAACATTATGAAAAGGTTTCCTTGTTTGTCTAGCAGTTACACACACTTGACACTTAGATTTCTTATCAATGGCGTACTTTGGAATCAACTCTAAATTCATCATATTCTTTAGAGCACCAAAATTTAAATGACCAAGTCGTAAGTGCCACAAATCAGATGATTCTACACAATTAACAGAAGGTGCAACACTATCATTAATAAAACCACCCAAAACGGGTTCAACATTTATTAAAACAAACCATTAGACAAGTAACCCTTGCCAAAGAATGTACCAGTATGAGTAATAACTATTTTATTACATTTTAAAGAAAGTTCAAAACCGTTCTTAACTAAACAACTTCCACTTATAATATTTCTACGAATAGAGGGAACATGATACACTCTAGTGAGAGATAGAATCCACCCAGAAGCAAACTTCAGGTCCACCTTTCCTATTCTAAGCACTTGTGCATCACTAGCATTCCCCATCGTCACTGTCACTCCATGACTGTTGATAAGATACAAACAAGCTAATATCAGCACAAATATGTACATTAGCTCCAGTATGAATCAACCACTCATGTGACAGATAAGTGGAAAGTAGTACAGGGTTGTAAGTAACATACCCGTCATCGATTCCAGAGGCAACAACCTCACCAATGACCATGTTAGCTACTGGCCCACTCATGGTTCCAAGTCCAAGCACAGTATTTGCTTGAGCTACCACTCCAGCTTTCTTAGCTTTCTTACTTGGACAGTTCTTGCTTCAATGACCAACCCGTCCACAAGACCAACATGGTTTGTTCGCCTTTGGTTTCTTAGCCTTGTTCTTGTCAGGTTTAGTGTTAGCCTTCTTAGTGACTACCTTTCTTTTCTTTCCTACAGTCACTACATTCACCTTCGAGCTCCCATGTTCCACAGGCAACACATGTCCCTGTTTGGACTTGTGCTGCTCCTGTACAGAGATGTCCAATATCAAGTTAGTCCATATGATCTCTCCTTTCTGTCTTTTCAGGGAGAGAGCAAACTCTTCCCAAGACTTACGGAGCTTTTCAATCACAAACATCACTCAAAACTTCTCAAGCAAGACCATACCGGACTCGCCCAAATCATGAACTAACATCTCAAACTCATGAACCTGTTCAGTCATGGATTTTCCATCCACCAGCTTAAAATCAAGAAACCTAGCCACAGAATACTTCTCAAATCCTTGAGAATCAGTATTATGGGTTTGGTCCAGCTTATCCCATAAGACTTTAGTAGTATAGGCATCTGATGAATAAACATCGAACAAGGTGTTCTCCAAGGATGCCAAAATTGGCTGCCCTAGCCACCCCATCCTCCTCAGCCCATAAAGCATAAACCTTAATAGATTCAGCTTTCTCTTGATCCAACCTGGGAGGATCATACTGTACCACTAACCATAGACCCTTAACCGTTAACCAGAGCTTCATCTTTTTCTGTCGACGAGAAAAAAGAAACTCCACCACCGAATTTATCAGGCATACCCGATAAATCAATTGGCTGGGCAAAACGGTACGTGGTCCAGTCAATGGTAGTAGTACCACCAGAACCAGAACCAGTCTCAACAATTTTAGGAACATCAGCAGTTTCGTTAACCATCTTGCTAATTAATATATAACACAGATAATCTCTTCAAGATTGTTGGGTATAATTCTAACTACACAGCAACAATGGGCAGTTATATATATAATAACAAGAACATGGCAAATAACCAACTAATGAAATAAAACACGAAGACAATAACAAACTATAAAGACTGTAATTGACAAAGAAAGTAAAGAAAACTTATCTCTTATCGCTTTCCAAATTCTGATAAGAAGAAGAACACAACAGTTGAGTCGCCAAACCCTTCCAGGGGACTTGACTGTTCTTGAAGAGATAATTGCCCCCCACTTAAGCTGTGATGGAATGTAGCAATATCGCTTCCAGGATAAAACATCAACAGATCAATCTAGCCACAGAACCAGCAATGATCAACGGCGACTCGCACCTCAGTTTGCCAAAAAACCTATGCAACTCATATATGTTTGCGAGGTAGGCACCGAGACTTGTATCATTTTAATCTCAAGTTTACCTCTCAATATATAGGCATCTCAAGTTGCTCTTCTTCTATTTTACTCGATGTGGTACACCAAGTAACAAAACAGAAAAAGTAAACAAAATGGGTTTTCCTTATTATTTATATTATATCCTGATTAATTAATATTAATATTACAAAATATATTCAGAGTATGATTAAAATAATCCTTACTCAATATATTTTATATTAATAATTAAATAATCAATATAAATAATTAAACTTGTACTAGAAGAGAAAAATATAAGAGTTCCCACTAGCACTAGGCCACACAAGCATTCCACTTATGCTAGTAGTTGTAAACAACACTAACACAAGATGCTATATAAACTCAATATCTTTCTTTTACAATACCAATGTGGGATAAAATCCCCATAACCCATTTCAAACAAGCAACTTTGTCTCAATATATTCATGGATTCCACTAAGAAAATATCTTAGATCCAAATATGAAAGTTTAAGTCCTCATGTCAAGGAACAACCTCCAAGTGTTAGTTTCCGGAAATCATATCAAGAACATATATAAAATATGCCTCAAACTTTCCATTTTCTAACATTTAGGACATTCACCGAAGCCCCTAATATACGATGATCAGTCGTATAGCAGAATATTGTTCTCTACTAGTAAAAGGCGACTTCCTAACTCTCGGTTGTCACCCTGGCCGCATTCGGCCTTTATATGCTTCCCCTTTCTTCCAGGTATATTTTGCATACTTTGCATGTCCATCGATTTACATGATACCTTCTCATGCGGAAATAATTAGTACACTACACCAGAAACTGAATTAGACAACACCTATTACACAATGGTGGCCAATAAAACTGTTGTCTCAAAAAATCAGACAACGATTAATTGGTAGTTGACCAAAAAGCCTTGTATCATTCTGTTTCACACAATGGTGATTCAACTTATTCAAAATTGTTGTCTAAATGGTGCCCCTGTGCTCCAATGAGACAATGGTTGTATTCATCCTCATTGTGTGACATCTATTGGTACAAGTGTTTTTTAGGTCACAATAAACCGGTGTGTTTTCTATGGTTTTACACAATGGGTTTTAAGGACTGTTGTGCAACTTAGACAACGGTTTTCCGGTACCAATGTGTTATTTATTTGAGACAATGGTGTAGAAAAACCAATGTTAGAAACAAAGAATAACAGACAATAGTTTATCACCTCTTTTGAGTAAAAGAGTGTCAGACAATGGTGTCTTACTCGTTGTCTGAATCACCTGCATTAGAAAATATGTTACAACAACTTTCATGAAAAACCGTTGTCTAATTTTCAGAGGGTTTTAAAAAAATTGCCTAAAATATAAAACAATCCTTAGACAAAAAACAAACCAAATGCTTTAAGAACATTGTCAAAGAAATGCTTCCAACAAGTTATCAAACCAGATGTACAAAAAACTTCTCAACCTAACTGAAAGGTACAAATTACATATAACAATTCTTGGATAAAAATCAAACCAAATCCTTCAAGAACAATGCCAAAGCAAATCTTACAATAAATTATCCAACCAAATTTGATTAAGTACAAATTATAAGCAAAGGGGATAACATAGGCACTTATAGGCAACATCTGATCAGTTGATATAATTATGAAAGTTGAATCATCTCTTCTTCCTCCCGAATGTAACTGCTATTTTCTTCCTCGACTTCATCAACAGTTGGGAACATGGTGACATCTACCTCATTCTCAAGTTCAATTTTTACGGATCCCTCATTTTCATCGTCACTTTGATCATCGAACTTGTCTGGTAATTTTAATACAACTGACCAGAATTTTTCAAAAGGGTCGTCAATGTAACAAACTTGCTTGACATGTTTACCTAACACAAAAGGGTCGTTCAGAAAACCTAACTTGTGTAAATTAACAACTGTATATCCTAAATCATCTATCTTAACCCCTTTGTTCATATCTACCCAATTGCACCGAAAGATAGGGACTCGAAAATGGTTATAGTCCAACTCCCAAATAATTGTGAATACTCCATAAAATGTATGTGAAATATGCTCAATGTTCTTATCCTTACCCTGCACGAGCATTTTATCAGCATGAACACAAACACCGGTGCATTGAACTTGTCGCGTATCATCACGATCTTTTGTGTTGTAGGTAACACCATTGATTTTGTAGCCACTGAATGTAGGGACATACTTGTTATGCCCTTTTGCAAGCCACATTACCTCCTTAGATACCATACTTTTCACATCAAGCAATTCTGACGAAATCTGTCCAAAAAATAAAAATACTAAAGCAATTAGACATTTACTTGATTTCTTTAAATTAGAAAAAAATCATTGTCTAGCTATTACCTTCTTTTGAAACCAATTAGGGAATGTTTCATTTTGCTTGTTCTTTAGCCATTCTTCATCATTTTCATGTAATGGATATCTTGCCACCAAGAAGGCCATATGTTCACTGTGAGTAAATCAATGTCAGCTTTTGTTGAAAAAAATCATAAAATCATGGAACAAAAAACAGATGTATTTATTACTGAAAAATTAGAAATCTAAATAAAGAAACTTACTTGAAATATGGGGTCAATTCATTACTATTTTGAAGAAGACACAGATGTGCTTGGTGCAAATCCTTGATGCTCGGCTTTATCATTATTGCACCAGATAAGGGTCTGTATTTCTCCTTGTTCTTATCCCTTCCCGGTAACCCAACTGTTGGTTCTTCAAAATTAACTAAACACTCAACCGCCTCTTCTGCAATATAGGCCTCAGCGATGCAACCTTCCGGATGAGCCCTATTTCGAACATATCCCTTGAACGTCTTCATATATCTCTCGAAAGGATACATCCAACGTAGGAAGATAGGACCACAAAGCTCAACTTCTCTTACAAGATGAACTGAGAGATGGATCATGACATCAAACAAGGAAGGGGGGAGTGCTTTTCTAGCTGGAATAAGGTCTCCACCAATTGAGACTGCATTTTTTCTAATTTATCGACCTCAATGACTTTACTACAAATTGCCTTGAAAAAAAGGCAAAACCTGATAATAGTGCACCCTACCTGTTTTTGAAGTACTGACCGAAGTGCGATGGGGAGCAAGTGATGCAACATTGTATGACAGTCGTGAGATTTCATTCCAACAAGTCACAGAGTGTCCATTGATACTATACCCTTAAGGTTCGAACAAAAACCATCAGGTAACTTCATGCCAATCAAGGACGAGCAGACAATCTTTTTTTCTTTATGCAATAAGTTCCAAGATGCCATCGGTAACTTCTCTTTTTTTCCAGGATTTTTTGGTCTCGGCCCCATTCTTATTCCCATTTCAGCCATATCAATACGAACAGATTCTGTATATTTTGTCTTCTCGGGAATATTTAGCAATGTACCGGTTAAAGCCTCGCATATATTTTTTTCAATATGCATCACATCGAGGGTATGGCGAACTGGCAAAAACTTCCAGTACTCAAGCTGAAAAAATATAGACATCTTTTTCCAAATTGGTCGAGGTTCCCCTTTATTCCACCGAGGTTGGTTTTGTGTCTTACCATAAACATGGTCCGCTAGTGGTAGAACCCTTTCTAACACCTATTCTCCAGTTAAAGGAATAGGTTCTGATAACTTCTCCATGGTGTTATCAAAGGCTGATTTTTGCCTTCGATATGGATGATTTCTGGGCAGCCATCGACGATGTCTCATAACCACCGTCTTTTTGTAAGTAGCCAACCTGGTAGCTTTTGTTTTATCAACACAAACGACACAAGCATTATATCCTTTAATGATGTTACCCGACAAGTTTCCTAAGGCTGGATAATCACTATTTATCCACAACAAAATTCCTCTTAGTATGAAAGACTCTTTCTTAAATGCATCATAAACTTGTTTCCCATGCCACAATTTCTGCAAATCTTCTATAAGTGGTTGAAGGTATACATCAATATCATTTCCAGGCTGATTTGGTCCGGATATCAATAGACTTAGCATAATGTACTTTCTCTTCATACAGAGCCAAGGTGGGAGGTTGTAAATTGAAAGCAACACAGGCCATGTTGAGTGATCACTTCCTGGTCCATGGAAAGGATTAAATCCATCGGAGGATAAAGCTAACCGAAGGTTCCTAGCCTCAGCAGCAAACTCAGGCCACCTTTGATCGACATCCTTCCATGTCTTTGAGTCAGCCGGATGTCTAATTTTACCATCATTTTGTCGCTCGGTTTTATGCCAAGTCATGTCCTTTGCAATCTGAGCTGTATTGAACAAATTTCTCAATCTTGGTATCAATGGAAAGTACCATAGAACCTTAGCAGGGATCCCTTCTACTTCTTCTCCTTTCTTGTTTAACTTCCATCTAGATGCCCCACATATTCGGCAAATCGTCTCATCTTCGTCCCTCTCACCGCGGTATAAGAGACAATCATTCGGACACACATGTATTTTTTCATAATCCATGCCTAAAGTACATAAAGTTTTCTTGGCTTCACCAAAAGATGAAGGCATACTGTTGCCTTCCGGAAGCATTGATGCAAGCAAAAGAAGGACATCGGAAAAGCATTTATCAGAAATACCATGTTTTGCTTTTAAATTATACAACTTGACTAAAGCTCTCATTTTCGTAAAACTCTCGCATCCAGGATAAAGTGGTTCATTTTCACCTTGAACATGATTCATAAAATCAGAAGAATCTAACAAAATATCCTCATCATCGACAATATCCTGCCTCATTCTCATGTTTGTAGGATCAACAGATGATTCTGAAGTGTCCTGTTCAGAAATTACATGACTCTGTACAGAATTTGACTCTCCATGCCATATCCAACACGTATAGGTTTGATCAATACCATATTGATAAAGATGATCCTTAACAGTCTGAGTATTCCAAGATTTACTATGAGCGCATCTTAAGCATGGACAACTAATTTTATTTTCTTTAAACCCATTCAGAAATGCAAAATTTAACAATTCATCCACTCCAAGTTTAAATTCTTGTGTTCTTCTATCTGCTTTCAACCAAGATCTATCCATTTTTACTCAACCAAGTTTAAACCCATTCTTTTGCTCAAATTCCACAAACATATATATTCCATAAAACTCGATATGGACCCTAATTAAAATTCTCCAAATAGATATGAACCCTAATTTCAAGTTCTCCAAATCGATATAAACACCAAATCCCCAAATTGATATGAGTTCAGCAGAAACTTACATGAGTTCAGCAAAGTGAAGTTCCCCTGGATTACTTTAGACATCAAAGAACTGAGACAAATATATGGTTAAGAAATGGTGTATGAAGGAGACAAAAAAAGAGGCATAATAAAACATAGATACTTCAGACAGACAATGATCACGTATAATAATGCTAGTCAAAGTACTTTATTGCTAGTCAAAAAACTAAAAATGAACATCCTCGTACAACGGTTTTCATTAATAAACGGTCTATGCATTTCAGCACACAACAAAATTCTTAAAAACCGTTGTCTTAAACTTTGTATTCGCTTAAATTATTTTTTTAACAAAATTATTTACACTTTCCCCCTCTTTCACCAGTGTTCCCACTTATATTTTTTTTGAAAAAAATTGAAATTTTCTTAAAGTAAAAGAATTTGGTTTCTTGGTTTATTTAAAACTCAGGACAATGGTTTCAACAATATTGCATTGTAAGAAAATGTAAACACAATGGTTTGTAGCATAGTTTATTTAAAATCTTGGACAACGGTTTCAACAATTTATCATTGTAGTAACACCTACAAACAAGTGTTTTTTCAATAAACCATTGTCGTATTATATCAACTTTTTCGACAAACACAAGGACTATAAATGATTTTGTAGGCTTCGAAGACATGTAACAAGAGGAACAATTGACATGTTAAAACTTACATTATTAAATATATATTTAAATATCACTAATTGTTTATGAAATAAATTACAAGTGTCTTCTTTTAATTTGTTACATTGTAATCATATACTATATGTGCATTCAGTGGTTACTTTCGAACTATATAGTCGATAACTCTATATAAAAAATTCGGGATTTGTTAAGTTTTTAAATAGACACTATATCCGTTACAAAAGCGAAACGAGTCATTTTAATGTCGACAAATTCGAATATTTCGCCTTCAACCTTAATTTTTGTTTGATCTAGGGTTATAGGGTTTAGAGTTTAGGGTTTAGGGTTTGGTGGCATAATTTTTTCTTACATAAGACAACGGTTTTTGAAATTTCCCATTGTAAGAACATGTAAAAACATGTAAAAACAAGCCTTTTATACATAAACCATTGTCTCATTACATCCATAATTGTTAGATTATTGTGTTGTCCTTATCATGTCGTGTACTCAAAATCCAAACACAAATACTAAATTATCGTGGTGTATTAAAAATTGTCGGGTGTAGCTTATATAAACAGCTTTTTAGATACACTTAATTTATACATGACCTCGTTTACTTACTAATTCATTGTCTTTTTCTAATTTTTGGAAAATTACCTTCGGGCATGATACTCATGATTCCTGGTATGTTATGAAATATTCCCTAAATTTTGCCAACATACCGGGAGAATATTTCATAACATACCAGAATTCTTGAGTATCATGCCCGAAGGTAATTTTCCAAAAATTAGAAAAAGGCAATGAATTAGTAAGTAAACGAGGTCATGTATAAATTAAGTGTATCCAAAAAGCTGTTTATATAAGCTACACCGGACAATTTTTAACACAACACAAAAATTTAGTATTTGTGTTTGGATTTTGAGTACAAGACATGATAAGGACGACACAATAAGGTACACGACACGAGATACACAACTGAGAAAATTCAAAATTCAAAATTATGAATTAATTAATATCAAAATTATTTAGAAAAAAAATCAAAATATTATTTCAAAATTTTCTGAATCGTAGATTAAGGATAGATTTAATAGTAATCGTTGTTTAAAAAATATTTAATATTCTCTTCTTTTCAATTAATTTCTAAAAATTATAAATAATTCACTCATCAATCAATTAAAATACACCGTTGGATTGGTAAAACACTAACAATCCAAGCCGTTGGTTTATTCCCCAAAATTATTTCACTTCCCCCTCTTTTCATTTTCATTCCCCCCCTTTTGTTCCCCCCTTTGTGATTTCTCTTTTCTTACCCGATAACACTTCATTCCCCTCTTTTATTTCTCTTCCATTTTCTTTTCTCAATTTCTAATCGAAGCAAATCTAAGAAAGGTACTTGCATGTTTTAATCTGTTCAGTTCTTGCTTGTTGTTGCATGTTACTAGATTAAGCTTGTTCTGTTCAGTTCTTGTTTGCTCTTGCTTGTTCTTCATTGGTTATGTTCAGTTCTTGCTTGTTCTTGATTTGCAATGTTTTTACTTGTTTGTTTTGATTCTTATGCTCTTCTGTTCATTTTCATTCCCCCCTTTTGTTCCCCCTTTGTGATTTCTCTTTTCTTACCCGATAACACTTCATTCCCCTCTTTTATTTCTCTTCCATTTTCTTTTCTCAATTTCTAATCGAAGCAAATCTAAGAAATGTACTTGCATGTTTTAATTTGTTCAGTTCTTGCTTGTTGTTGCATGTTACTTGATTAAGCTTGTTCTGTTCAATTTTTGTTTGCTCTTGCTTGTTCTTCATTGGTTATGTTCAGTTCTTGCTTGTTCTTGATTTGTAATGTTTTTACTTGTTTGTTTTGATTCTTATGCTCTTCTGCTGTGATTCTTTTATATTTTGGTTCGATTCTTGTGAAACCCTCGTATGTTATGTAGTTCTTGTTGGATTTTTATAAAACTCTCATATGACTTGTTTCTTTGGTATTTTTTTAATTGTTGTTACTTGCTACTGATTTAAATGGTTCACTTTGATGATGTCTTGGTTAGTTATTGGATTTTGTTTCTCATAAAACCCACATTATTAGCGATTTTTTGGTGGTTAGATTTTGTTTCTCATGAAACCCATATTATTTGGGATTTTTTGGTGGTTGGATTTTGTTTCTCATAAAACCCATATAATTTCTTAGCTTGGCAAATCCTTCCTTATAATGGTTTGTGGTACACAGATTATGGCTCCTCCAAAGAAGAAGACACAAGCTTCTCATAAAAAAGCAAAGTCTTCTCCAAACATAACAGCGATGAGAGTTGTGAAGGCTATAAGAAAAACACAATCATTGAACAAAGTTAACCCCTCTTGTTCTTCTCCTATATCTGTCAAGAAGAATCCGATATCTGAAAATTTAAAGAAGAAGTTGTCAAAGAAGAAAAAGCAAGTGAATTCTAAGAAAAAGCAAGTGGATTCTAAGAAAAATCCAGAAATACCGGAAGGACTAAAACTATTGAAACGTGGTTGTGTCACGATGCACAGAATTCTGAGACGGAAGATAATGAATCAAAAGCTTACTGTGACCTTCAATGCAAAAGGGGAGCCGTATGGTGATGAAGCTGGAGAGATGCAGTCGTACATTGGAGTTTTGGCAAGGACCAAAGTCCCCATTTGGCATGATAGTTGGAAGCAAGTTCCTGAGCAGACAAAGAATAAAATTTGGGACTGTGTGTAGGTATAGTAAATTGTCTAAAAATACATGCCTATCTTTCTCTTTCAAATTGGTTTTTTTCTTTTCTTTCTATAGATTTTGTTCATTCGTTAACTTGCATATTTTAATTTTTTTATTTCTTATGTACGTAGATGGCCTTTATTGTACCTCCGACAGCAAGGAAACTGGTATGGGAATCCGCTTGTCAAAAGTGGAGAGAGTTCAAATCTCGGCTCACGACAGAGTACATCCTTCCACACCGGAATCAACCAGAAAAGCTCACTTTTCCTCCGGCTGACTACACGTTCATAGAAAAGTCGCACTGGGAGATGTTTGTTGTTGATCGTCTCGGAGATGATTTTAAGGTAAACTTTTTATTATTTTTATTTATTTATCAATTTTTAATAATTGGATAGGTATTTAGCGTGATGTTTTAACCTTGTTAGTGCTTTTTTCTACAGAAAATTCATGAAAAACAGGTGAAAAGAAGCCGGATGAATGAGTATCATCATCTAATGTCTCGAAAAGGTTATGCCAACCTAGAAATGGAATGGGTTAGTGATGACAACCTAAATCTACTTAGTCTTTTTATATACTTTGTGTGGTCAATATGAATTTGTATCTTTGAATCATTAATAAAAACATGTCGTACATGCAGTTGAAAAAACATCCAGAAGAACCGATAGATCGATCGGATGCCTGGGTCCTTGCAAGGAAAGACAAAGATGGCAATTTTAAAAATGAGAATGTTAAAGAAAAAGCTGAGAAAATAGTAATTTATTCATTTATATTTCAACTGAGAATATTCATCATAGTTCCAATTTGATTTATAACTTCTTCTATATTGTGGTGTTTTTAGGAGTTGCTCAAGAAGAAGGTTAAAGAAGGGGAATTGGTAGAAGAAGGTAGAAATGATGTGTTAACCATGGCGCTCGGTAAGCCTGAGCATGGAGGCAAAGTACGTGGGCAGGGGAGCCACGTGAAACAGTCTATCTATTTTGATCTGCCGAGACTGGAAAAAATCAAGGACTATTGAGGAGAGGATACATGAGGAGGTTAAAAACTTTATGGCTGAGGAGACTCCGAAAATTATAAAACAGAGAGATGCATTCTGGACTGCTGAAATTCAAAAGATCAGAGCAGAATTGAAAATGGCAAAACGTATTGGTCAAAAGGGTAGCCCAATCATTGATTCCCAACAAGGAAGCTGCTCAGATTTAAAGGGCATGCCTCAGTTCGTAAACGAGAATGATAGGAATGATATTGTGAGGAAAAAGCTGAACGTGGAATCTGGGGATGAAGGTTCAGATCATGGTGATGAGGAGAATGTAGAATTTTTTTTCTAAGGACAATGTTGGATATGAAAATATTGAAGAGGAGAATGAGCATAATGGTTTTTTCAAAGGTGAGGAGGCCTTTATGGTTGACGCTGATAATGAGTTTGTTCAAATTGAGAATCATCCTAAAGGGTTGAAGTTGGATGGTTTATCCGGTGTTTGTCAACTGGCAATAGGATCAGTAAGCAACATCGTAGCATATGGCCGGGTTGATGAAATCCCTCTTGCTGAAGGATGTGAGTCGACTCTTCACGGAATGTGCCTTTCGAAGGAAAATGCAAGAGTGTCCATTTCTTATGCAATTCTAGAGGATGCTAAGATCCCATTTCCCGTAGGAGATGAAATTGTAACTGTGAAACAAGCAATAGGTTCTTTTATTGCATGGCCAAGGGATCTCGTGGTGGGGAACACAAGCAGTACCCAAGTTTTGTCTACTCCAAAGGTAAAGATTGATGATAGTGTGTGTGTAATTGATATATTTTGTTATGTTTTTACTTTGTTGACGTGCATGTTTTTATTTTCAGAATGTCAAAAAGCGTTGTGCGAAGAAAGTTGGTTCCAAGAAAACAAAGAAGCATGTAGTGATAGAAACTGATGATGTGGAGGATGAGCTTCATGTAGAGATGGGTGTAAATTATCCATCATCTTTAAAACAGTTGTGGATGTGGGCAAAGGATGCTTTAAGCGATGGAAGAACCGTAAGTTTTCAGTTAAATGAACAAGCATTTGTTGTCACAAAGAAGCAGGTGATCTTTCTGCAAGATATACATTCCCTATGTGGTAGAGGTGAAATATCCGGATCGATCATTACCATATTCATTCAGTAAGTTTCCACATACATTAGCTTTTTCAATTTGTTGTTAATTATCTTGAATTAAAAATGAGTGCATTCTTATTTTAATTGTTCTCTAAATAAAATGAAATTAGATTCCAACTATTGTTTAATTTGTTTACAACTTCTTGTATGAGTTTTTGAGAAAGAATAAAATGACGAATATGATTGCTTTTGTGGATCCGGGTATGGTTGGAGCCATTGGTTGTGGCAATGCAGGGGAGAGGTCACATGCGTTTGCCAACCGTTTGATGAATGCTAAGGAAGAACAATGCTTTCTTATTCCTTTCAATGACGTGTAAGCATTTCTCACTTTATAAGTACACTTCATATTTTATGATCTCATTAAGATGTTTAAGTACTTATAATTTAATTTTCATTTTTTTCATATTTTTAGTGAATTTTAGAAATTTGTAGAATATATTTGTATGGCTGGAACTTTAAATTTGGTAACTTGTAAATTAATTTGCTAACTTGTAAATTGTTAAATATATAATTAAATGAGATATAAGTAATTTATTTAATTATTTCTTCAAGTTACCTTTGGTTATTTTTGAGGTAACATCTAACTGCATAATTAAATTTCTCAATGACACATCTTCTCATGCTTTGATAGGAATCACTGGTCATTGACCGTTGTTGTTCCAACGACGGAGGTAGTATACCACATGGATCCTCTTAAGCGTCGTATTGCAAGCGATGAATGGGTAGAAGTTGTTGACAAGTGAGTCAATATTTTTAATTGCTTTAGGTAATTTACGCAAAAAGTTTTTGTTGACTTGTACTACTTTCTAACAGTTCGATAAAGATGTACAAAGAGAGGCTGAATAAGGTTGCCAGGAAGAAATTTGTTGGGAGAATATGGCGGGTAATAATATTTTTTTATAATTTCTCATATATGCAAGTAAAATATGTGATTAATTTTATTTTTTATTTTTTTTTTCAGGGAGTTCCTTTGCAGACAGGGGTCCGGGACTGTGGCCTTTTGTCATGGGATATATGAAAGAAATTTGTTATGACAAAGAGCTTTAATTTGCAACTAAGATATGATTTTTTTCTTGTTTTTAATTTTAAATTACAACTTTATGTCGGCTGGTACTTTATTTTCACTATCAACACAGTGGCTTACAAAACTGTCAAAACTTTATTTGTTTTCAGTGGATTCGTAAAGGCAATCTGGCTTACAATGAGGATGACTTAAACGTGATCAAGATGGACTTCGTCAAATTCTTCATGAAGTTTTATTCATGTTAAGTTAGTCTAGCGAATAGTTTATATGTTATTTGTGATGGTAAGATGAACTAGTTTAAGTTATTGACGTTGTTGGTATGGTGTTTAAGTGGAGTTTTTCTGAACTTTTTATGGTTTTTGAAGTTTGGTGGATGTATGTACTTATGGTTGAAGTGGATCTTTGGTGTAGTTGGTGAATTATGAAGTTTATCGGATGTTATGGTATTTATCGCATGGTACATTTGGTTTTGAATGGTTTGGTATTTGATTTTGCAATTTGTATTTGTAAAGGCTTATTTATAAATAGAATAGGTATGAAACCATTGCTATGTTTGATAGACAATTATTTAGTAAAATAAAAATACCTATTGTGCTAAGTTATACTAGACAACAGTTGGTACATAAGTAAACCATTGTTCTAAGCTATATCAGACAATATTTGGCACAAAAGTAAACCATTGTGCTAAAGATATTCGACAATGATGTTTTAAAAGGCATACACTTGTATGAACCAAACTTATACAACTGAATAATAGAACTTAAACATTGTGCCTTAATGATTTGCATAATAGATCAAATTATTAACACCATTGTATGTACAAATCCTAACAACACTCTGGGATCACTACATACCATTGTTAGATTAGCTTCTAACAATATCTTGGTCATTACAAAAACTGTTGTGAGCATAGCTAAAACACAATACCCAAAAACAAAAAACTGTTGTCTAAAGTATCTCATACATTTGTTTTCTTAATAAAAACCATTGTGTACCTAGATGAAATAAATACATAAACTGTTGTAGGAGTCAATTCACATAACACTATTTTTAACTATTGTGCCTCTAAATTGTTACAACGGCTAGAAAACTGTTGTTTGTAGAATATTAGAAAGGGTCATATGCGTTGTGTGAATAAAATGAGACAAAGGCTTTATATTCAGCTGTGTGATGTATTTGTTACAATGGTGCGTAACCATTGTATGAGTACCAAACACACCGCCCCGATAGACAACGAAATATTCATCTTTTAGACAACGGTGTAAACTATTGTCTGATTCAATATTTCTTGTAGTGGTAGTCTCCCCAGTACACAAAGTACTGGAGTCTATCCCTCCTCGTCCTTTAAGAATCCTATCATATATCTGGAACTTATATTGTTTCCTGAGCATACTGCTTGTTGATAAGTACATACCGATATATATACATACTTTCGAGAATTTTTGGAGGAAGTATTATCATAGTATGAGTTGGCCGTTGTCAACGGATAAATATTTAAAGGGGAGTGCCTTTTGACACTATAGTCAAAATATTTAAAATAAGTCGAAATAATATTTTTCGACGATTTGAAATTACTAAAATGATTTTCTAAAATTTACAAAATATTGCAAAATAGGATATATATGATTTTTTAATCATATAAAATCCTTTAAATAAATATTTAATTATAAAATAATAAATTTAAATAATTAAACCTCGAATAATTCTCTTTTAAATAAATATTTGAAATAATATTCTCAATTGATTTATGTTTAAATAAATTCAATTAAATTTTAACAAATATTTAATAATTAAAATTAATATTTAAATAATCGTTATGAACACTTCTTATTTTAAAAATATATTCGAAATAATATTTATCGGTTAAATAAATAATATCTAAGTTGAGGGAATACGATATTTGGAAATCGTTAAATAAAAGTTTGACGTATTTAATAAACCGCAAGGGCATCGAGTCCCTTGGAGTATTTACTTTAATAATAAAATAGATAAGGAAATTCTTAATCACAAACGTCTCCGGAATACTTCTGGTTTTTTTATAATTATACTGACTGACTCTCGGTCTAAATATATCATTTCAAATCTGGTATTTTACTATACCAATATTATCAATAATTTCACACAACAACATATCTCGATTTGTAAAATAGTTTAATGAGTATCATGCATATATTGCGGTTATTCAAAAACAAGCACAACACAACAGTTTTTAAAGTTTAAGGTTTGTAAACTTACCCGGAGTCCGAGATACGTTCTCTGACTTCCACTCGTTCGGATTTCTAATCAACAAATATTATAATCTTACTCGGTATTCTTAATCCCATCAATGACTTATATTTTTAATAAGTACAATATTTATAATTTTTGATATTCGGCCGACTCAAATTAACTATCAACCTTTGGTCATAATAGACGATCAAAGTGGTTTCCTGAAGTTGACTTTTCCGAATGTTACTATTACGTGACTCGCACTCTAACATTTTTAATAAATCAAAAATTAATTTTTTAATACGAAACCATCTCAAAATCTTTCTGAGTATCATTAGTATTTGTCATAAAAGTTTTCGACTTCAAAACACAAATTTAATTAGGTAGGAATCATTTTAAAAGTCTGGTCAACTACGAAATTTTACTATTCATACCGCTTTCACTAAAACATTGTTTTTCTCTCAAACTGTTAACTCAATTGATGCACCATTTAGCCGTGCACGATCTAGAAAACATTTAAAACAATTTTCTTGAAAGAGTTTTCTGGGCAGAGGGGTGAAATGCCGAAGCACCAAGTTTTATGCGGTGAGCTGCATTTGGTGTTTCACTCTGCGCGACCTCGGCTCCGTCATTTTTATTAAAACTGAAAAATCAACAACTTGAGCTAAAATTTCAAACAGGGGTTTCCCCATTCTATAACCCAACTAATGTCAAAATTTCATAATTCTTCATTGTCCTTAAGTGGTCCATTTTATTTTCAAAGTTGGTAATCTGTAGCAGATTTTAACGTACAAGTCACGTTTACTAAAACAGCATATCTTTCAAACCGTAAGTCGAAATAAGCTAATCAAGCACCTAAACTATCCTTGTGACAAACTCTTAAACTTAGAGTCCTTTAGACTTCCAAATTATAGTTTAATAATTCAGTATTTCTACCAAAAACTATGTTATCTAAATCGAGCATTATAACGACGTAACGATTATGGTTCCCATGTTTTCGTTTATACTAGTTTATTCTCAATTACCCAATAAACAACCATCAACAATTTGACATCTCAATTACTTTAAGAATTAAAATTTTAGTTCACCACACCATCGTCATCCAAATAATCAATTCATAACTTCCAAACCAACAATATAAACACTAATTGTTGGTAATTGATGATTGTAAAAGAATTGTTGGTTGACGTTGTGTCGGGAATGGAGACAGGACTGCCACAGGTGGAGAGGAAGAAGCAGATGAAGAGGCAGTTCAACTTGAATAAAATGGAAGATGATTTAGTACTATTGTATATTTGGTCTATGTAATTTTAACTTAAGATTATAATCGTGTGTGAACTTAACTTTGCTATTTGCGCTTGAGACCTTTGGATTTTTGTTAGACTCAGTTTCTATGTTGATGTTGGAACAACACAAGTAATGCAAAACTGCTTTTAATGGATTATTATTTGATCGTGTTATGGATATACCAATTAAGTTTGGTGGCTGTTAAAATAATCTAAAGGTCATGCCCATTTTTAAAAAAAAAAATTATGTTGCTGTAGAGGGTAAAATGGTTGCCATATTGTTAAGTCCCGAATTATCGTAGGGGGGGGTTGAATACGATAATCACTGAATTAAAAATTCTTTCGAATCTTTAGCGGATAAAGATTAGTGCTCGGTTAGTGGTTCCGTGTTATTGAGATGAATAGTGTTTGGGAATATAAAATGAGGAACAAGATATTCGGGAAGTATATAATCATATATAAATCTGCGAGGGGTGTTGCTACACTCCGGTAAATAAATTAACCGGATACAAATCTAAGAACAATAAAGTTCCTAGCTTCTACAAAGATTTACAAATCAAATCATATATAATGATCTAGCTTTTGTTTGTCTAAGGATTTAATTACCGGGTAACGATTATAATGCCCTTATGAATATACAAGAGTTAAATTGGGCATTATAACGTTACTTCGGTGAGAAGTTAAATGAATATCAATGTGTTGAGCTTCTCTGTATTCTCTTTGTTTCTTGTTTTCATCACCTCTCGTGAGAGAGAAGATGAACAGAACTTCTTAATAATAATAATTTTGATTGTTATATATTCTGCTTCTATGTGTAGACTTTCAATTCATTTGGACAGGTGGCAGCTTTGTGGACGTCCACAAATATCCTTGAATTACTGTTGTATAATTTACTGGAAAATCAAACAAGTGTTCTATGGCGACTGGAGTATCCTGGGCTTTTCTTCTATGGAGACCAGCATCTGTGTGGCTCTATGGCGACCAATTGAGCTCTATGGTGACCAATTGAGCTCTTTGGCGACCACTTGAGCTCTATAGCGACCACTAGAGCTCTATGGCGACCACTGGAACTCTATGGCGACCACTGGAGCTCTATGGAGATTATTGGAGCTCTATGGCGACCACTGGAGCTCTATGGCGACCACTGGAGCTCTATGGCGACCAGTGGAACTCTATGGAGACCATACTTACACTTCTATGGCGACCAGAGTGAAGAGTATTCTGCCTTAAACTATTTACTTCTATTTTACCATTCTTCACTGTATCAATACTTTCTTCTGTAATTGAATTAAAATCCCTTCTTGTATACTGATGTTTGGTGCACTGGGTTTGGTTCACAAACAACTAGTATTGGGAGAACCTAATTCAATTTGTCTTGTGTTTCTGAGTTGATACGGATTGGTTGAATATCCATTGCTTCTAACACTGACCGTCAATAAATAACTATACTTTCACTGGAATCCTTTCTGGTACTTTAAACAGCGTCTTCATTCCTACTACAATCTGAACACTTCATTCACAATTCTTCACTGACGCTTGAATATATAAATGAGCTCCTGTCAGTGAGTATAACTTTAAGACTGCAGGTGTCTCTTTAACCTCTGTTTATACCATGTCTTCAATTCTTCAAATTTCTATGCTTCATACAATGTCTATCTTCAATCAATGCCAATACACTGAAATCTTGTGGTAGCACTTATACACTGAATCTTCATCATTTTCTGAAACCCTGAAAGTCTTTAACCTTTATTCTTCACTGAGACATGAACATATTAATAAACTTCTTTCAGTGACCTGTAAACAGATTTCAGGCCTTCTTCTAATCTTCTGATTCTTTATATTTTCCTTGTCTTCATCTTCCTGATTTCTTGTGTAGACGTAGTATATTAACATGTCTTGTTCTAGTGTTGTTATCGTGTGAGTAATCACGTAACTGTTCATACGCTACGCGGTCTCACCAACAATCACCCCTATTTGATTGTTAAACCAAACAAACAACTTAAATATAGAGGATAACTCAACTAACAAACTAGGAAAAGTAAAGTACCAGGACTTGTAAATAATGCTACCGGTTTTCTGTATCAAATACTGTATTTCCAGATTTCTTGAGTAACTGAAATGAAAGATGCTTATTCCTCTAGCACTGAACTGATCTTCAAGTAGTTTCATCTTCATTTCCTTGGTTCTTCAAATCTCTGCCAGATAATACTTCTCAGTCTTGAAGTATCCATCAACAACTTCTTTTGTACAACCATATTTCTGTTGAAAGCGCTATCTCTCTTGCTTCTCCCCCTATGAGAATCAACTGCTTCAAGGAGATCACCTTCGTCTACCACCTCTCCCGTTATAATAAGATTCGCAGATAAGAACTAATGGTACTCCCCGTTTGGAAAATCTTCTTCCCTTCCTGAAGAATAGTGTGATGAACCAATCCACTTTCTTCTGATCACTTAGGAAATCACCTTTGTGTTTACCATGGTACTCCCCTTTGGAAAATAGCTTCTTCCTTTATGAAGAATAGTGATGAACCAAACCACTTCTTCCTGATCACTAGGAAATCACCTTTTGTTTATCCACCTCTCCCGTACAATAGGATCCGTAGTTACCACAACAATGGTGTGGTTGTATGTACATGTGCTTTACTTTTTTCCCTCCTCCCCTGCTATTTCCCCCCTTAGTTGAGGAATCCCTCCAAACTATTATAAGCTTTTTCTCCCCCTTAGAGAAGGAATGTATGCTGTTGTCTGAAGGAGTTCTCATATTTTACTTGATTGAAAAAGAAATAACAAGCCAGAGTCTGATCAACCATGGTCCTGTTAAATGCTGTAAAATGACTTCAATGTCAATCATCATGTTCACTAATCTTCCCAACTCCTTATACCTCCCAAATATGAGATCACCACTTGTTACCATTGTTAGCTCCCAAATTATTAGATCCCGAAGTATTCTAATCCAATTTTTAAATGTTAGGTCCCTAAGAGTTAGGTTCCAATCATAAACATATTCGAGACCCGAAGTATCAAGAACCATGTTTAGGGATAGGGAATGGGATATGATGTTTCTCTTTCATCCTCACTGTGAGTGTGTGATTCAATTTCATGTACCTCACATGTGTTTCACTCTTCTCTCCACTCGTGTTTACACTCATTCTCACAAGTGTATCATCATCTCATAGCTCCAAAATCCAGCTGTACTTGCAAGAAAAATCACCTTAGCCATCCTTAAGGAGGTCATAGGTGGTGGAATGGGAGTTCGCGAATCCACATCCTTGTTAGACTCGTCAGATGAATCTGAGTCATAATCTACAAGTTGCTAGTTTCCCTTTTAGGGTTCCAGATTTGAACTCTGGGAAGGTAAACAATGATCCAAAGAATTTAGCATAAAGATCAAAGTTTCCTTCTAATGTCTGTGAAGACATTTCCTTGTGACTCATCAGGTAAATCTAAATCATTCTAAACAAGTTTCCGATCTGCACCTATGTCAGTTCCACTATCCGCAGATGCATCCAGGTTTATTAGTCCTGGGGAGGTAAACACTGACCACTGACATATGGCTATTGGATCAGTATCCTTCCTAACACCTATAAAACCAATTGATTCATTTAAGAACCTTGAACAATCGAATCTGACCGTAAAATGGTTGAAACTCTTGTTTCTGTCAACTCATCCTTTGAGTGTGTAACATTTCCTTGTGCACCAAGAATTGGTTATGTTTGAGGTGGTGACACTACATCGGATACCTTGGCCGACAGGCGAATTTCAATAGACGCACCCTGTCGAGAGGATGAATCTAGTAACTGTTTTTGTGTCTTTCCAGCCATTACATCTTTTTGAGAAGATGTATGGGAGCTAGCAGTTGTCTCGGTTTTAATATATCTCAACTTTGTAGGAGACAGAACTGCTGGGTTGACTTCAGAACCTTCCTTATGTGGTGTACTAAGGCACTTTCTCCCTCACGCTCATTCATACTTCATTTTAGTGGGTAAGAGAGTGTTGGTTGGTTCTGTTTCTGTTTTTGTCTTTACAGTCTCGGATAGAAGTTGTGGGTTTTCAACCTCATGACTGTCAAATGAAAGAAGGCCATTGGAGGCTGAACCTTTATCACAAAACATATTACAATGTAGAGATAAAATGCACTTGAGATCTATAATGAATGAAAATTATGCATTCAATCTTATGAGAAAAATGATGTACAATAGTGATTTCAAAAAGATTTTAATAAAATAAGTAATCACCAATGTAGAAAGAATTTTGATTTTCTCCTAAAACTGTTCTAGTGCACACGTCTATTTTTATGCCTAAAAAAATAAATGATTTGATAAGACACGGACTAATGACCTAGCAGTATTAAAAAGAGAAGGAAAAATTTTGTCTTTCAATATGAATGGTTTTTGTAAAAGCATTGATCACTTAGGGTAAAGTCTAAGCAATTCTCATTCATATCAAAAGCTCAATAATCTATCTTTATAAGATTATAATCAACAAAATTGTTTATTGATAAATATCCTTAATAAGACTAACTATGCTGCTAATTTCAAATTGTAGTGAATCTTTCAGATATAGCAACTCATATAAATCCACTAGAACTTAAAATCTCACAATTATCTGCAACAAAATATTAATAATATATCATTGACTGATACTTATAAAGTACTTTAGATACCAATAATTATATTGTATCTTAT
Source organism: Apium graveolens (assembly GCF_009905375.1). Taxonomy (NCBI): domain Eukaryota; kingdom Viridiplantae; phylum Streptophyta; class Magnoliopsida; order Apiales; family Apiaceae; genus Apium; species Apium graveolens. Next base: position 4,813 of record NW_027417593.1, on the reverse strand, counting down.
TTTAATATTAAAATAAGATATCAATGAATTAAATACCAATTATCTATCAAATAGACATTAGCATTCAATTTCATATATCGTACAATTGTTAACTCCTAACAACTGTAATATCTCAAACAATATTGGTTCAATAAATAAAGCAACATTAACCAACATTGACTTGTTTGCAATCTTAGAAAAATATGCTAAGTTTCATATACTTTATACCATTGAGTATTGCATCTATCATCAAAGTGTTTAGAAATTTGCAAATAAGTATAAAAATTATTCTAACTTGACAACATATGGTTACCTCTAATAAGGCATTATCCTCATTGACCATAGTTTACTTAAGAAAAAATTTTACACTTTTAAATTAGTATAAGTTACTGAAGATAAGCATTGATTACTTAGAGGAGTTCTAAGTAATGTCACAAATACTAATACTTCATAATTAGTTCATAGTTAAACTCTTAACTAAGTATCATTAACTGATATAAGTCAAGAATTAGCACACAACTAATCATGCTACAATCATGCAACTGATTCAGTGAATTCTTGAGATGTAAATATTGTTAAATTCACTAGAACCAAAACCTCATAATTAATCTATAACGCATAAGTTACAATCAATATCCTAGATATCAATTGTTGACAAATTTAGTTATAATCAATCATGCTACTTATTTATTTTAAGTTGGTTTGAATTATGGAGCAAATAACATCATTGAATTGCTTCAATTTCCATAATCCAAACTACCCTAAATAAACATTAAATAAATAAATATTAAATATCTATGAGGTAGATATTAGCACTTAAATATTTATAATTATCCTTGAATAATTACTAATAGAATATATGACTTATATACATGGAAATCACTCTTTGGATAATTAGTAATTTTAGAAATACTTTCTAAGCATATAAAATATTGAGAGTTTTATACACATGACTTATAAAATACTTCAGCTTCTAATATCAGTAATTTTAGAAATAAGCATTAATTACTTAGAACAAAAATTCTAAATAATATCACTAGTACTAAAGTATCAAATTATTCGTACATGATACAAATAACTATGTTGTATATTATTTTAATATAATTTAAATTATGAGACTGATATAGAATGTAATTTCAGTCATAATTTAAATAAATTAAAATCAAATTCAAACTTAATTCTGTAATACTTAACTATCACAAATGTATATGACATTGTAATCATGATAATCAAGGTAGTAGCACTAAGTACGAGGTACTGGATTACTGATAAATTCACAAGTCCTTTAAATATTGAAGATTTAATACTTGTGAACTTATATGAAGAATTCTTTACAGATGGGATTTCCAACTAATAAGTAATGAATGATACCCCACTTACAAACCAGTCTTGAAAAATTAACTTTATCAAGTGATTTAATAAATATTTCTGTCAGTAACTCTTTGACTAAAGTGACATGCTCTCTAAGTAATGATACCTGGTGTCAAGGTTCCTTGTTATAGAGTATTCCACAGAGTTTTTGGATTTGAGGTTGTTTATTATCATAACAAGAAATTAATCTTTCCACGAAGTTGACAGCTTCCTGAGATACTTCTCCTTTCTTTCTTACAACCTGCGTAAACTATATCTATATAGATAAACATGTTAACCATGATATCTTTAGGGTACTTTACTCTAAGAGTTGGTAGTCGCTAAAGATATCTAATGATCTTGTTAATAGCTATAATATTAGATTCTCTAGGATCCACTTGGAACCTTGCACATTGGCATCTTGAAGACATTACATGTTGTCTATTAGCATTTGAGTAAAAGAGTGTGATTGTCATACCTCAACAGCTTGTCATTTTAATCCAGCTTTAGTGGTTTCTGTTGGTAAGTAGTCTTGGCATGTTCAGATGCTTCCAAATTTTGCATCTTCAAAAGATCCTTAACTTACTTGTATTGCCATCATTCTTCTGGTTTGTGCTCATAAAAGAATTGTTCTTTTGGCTTGCTTGAGCTCCTAAAAGAATTATCCTAATGGCTTGCTTGAAGTAATTCCAAAAAGAATTGTAACATTTCCAACATGCTCCTCCATACCTATTCTGCAATAACTTAGCAAATAATCTTGCACAAGTCTTTGTTAGTAGACCAACATATAACATTATCATTATATCACTTCCCATATAAAACAATATATTTGTGCCTAGTGATAAGAGAGTTATTAATATGACGACTCTACTAGTTCATTTTAAACTTGTAACTTCAGTTAGAGTGTCATACCATGTCCTTGATGATTGCTTGAGTAGTATACTAGTTCATACCAACCTGAAGTGAGCTTGTGAGGAAGAGATATACAGAGTCCAATAGATCTGCAACTGCAAACTTCATGAACTATTGTGCATTGACTACTTTCTTTGACTCACCAACCAGGAGTACACTTGTTCACACTTACCAGGGTCCAATTCCTGGTATAATGTACAACATGTGCCATATATGTTGTAATATCCCCAAGTCTCGTCACTGGTGCTTTCTGTCAGATACTGCTTTCTGATAATACCTAGCATCCAGTTTGGCCTTGTCTCTCGTAACAATGCCATTGCCATCCAGTTTGACTTCTGGTTATCCTTATACTAATTACAAAGTTATCATTTGGTTGGATACCAGCTTCCCTTCATCTGCTTGCTAACTGATTGAGTTTATCTTGCTTTACAATCACCCAATCAATCCAGATCTATTAGAGATTCTGTAATTTTCTCAGTTTCTCTTCAGATAGAAAACTAGAGAAATAATCATTCACACTCAGTAGCCCTGCTAATCATTACTCCACCATCTGGATCACTTAAGAACTAGACTCTGGGAATAATATTGACATCAAACCCTTTCTCTTAGTAGATATATTCTTGTAGTGTCCTCTTGATTTACAATTTGGTGTTGTGTCTGACTAGTTGATCCTCTTTTGTTCCCCCTAAGCTGTTGCTGAGATTTTCTGAAAATCCTTACCCTTGCTGAATGGTTTCATTGAAGAGATGAGTTCTGTTATACACTGTCATTCCACTTCTTGGATATGAATCATCAATACCATTAATTTTTCCTTTAACAGCATGGAGCATTGAGTTGTTGAACTGTGCACTTAGACATTCAATCATCTTCTGTTGATCAACCACAAATGCCCTATAGGTTGTAGACTCCACTTAGTAGCCATGGAAAATATCCTAATTAGTCTTAGCTGCAAATGCCAAGTTCTTCAAACAACTGAATACATTTAATTGTTTGCTTTTGTAGAACATTCTCTCCAAACACTTTCAGGTTATCCAGTGTTTGCTTCTGTTGTCCATTACCTCATTAGTGGTCTTCATGTATACATCATGATCAAGGTTTAATCTTACTTGTAGCAAAATGTATTGACTGCTTCAGCCCTTTGGTATTTAGAAAGTCTTGATTAGCTTGATATTTCCCTTGTAGCTTTAATCAAGTTCTGGTTCTTCCTTTGTACCACTCCATTCTGACATGGAGCTCCCAGTGCTGAATATATCTCAAAATATTCTGATGTTACAGATATTAATCAGAACTGCTTCTTGAATTCAGTCCATTATCTGACCACAAGATCATTTCTGTTATAGTCGCTTCCAGTTTGATCTCCTGATATGATCAATCACTATTTGTGATGTCTTGTCTTGAGAACGCACGAACAACAACTTTGTTTAATAAGAGTAGTCAACCACCATGACTAAGGTATATCTTTACTTTGATGTGATGTTGTCTTTAACTCCTCTTTCTGAAATGCCTCACATTTATCATCTTCTGAATTCCAGATGAGGCAGTCCTCTCACTAACCATTTTTCACAAAAGAGTTCCTTGAGTTGATGTTCAAGGGTGAGAGCTTCTAATGTTATAGCTAAATTTTATCAGATAAAGCTTACAGTAGAAACCATTAACTTCACCTTTTCAGAGTTTCCAGTCTAGCCACGAGCATTTCCTTTCCTTACTCTAAGAAGAGCAAGCTTCTCAACCTTCCTGCTTCAGATGAGACACTGATCCTTCTTTGAATTGACATTTTGTCCTTTGATACAGAACTGTCTGATACGAGGATTTGTGCCTTGATTCTCCAGCAAGAAAGATGCTTCAATTGTTATCAGTGACTCCAATTATTAGTTGTTATCAGTGATAGCAATTGTTGAGTCCATGATGACATCCCTTTTCTGCATAGCTTGTCCCGTAATGAAAACTTTATTGTCATCTCCGAAGATTATTGACGGAATAGCTTTTGTTGATCACTTTTGATTGTGAGGCTCCTTCTTTGATCATATGCCTTAAGTATGAATTGCCAAGAATGCATATGAATCAATTAACCTGTTATGTCCTGCACTCACAAATGGATTAACAGTTCTTGGTACCCAACTTATCAGTTTGGGTCTAGTTGGATTAAGATATTACGATAAACAGATATAACAACAGATGCAACCTTATCATGCTAACTCTTATCTTTGACTGACCATTTTTTCATTTTAATACCCTTGACAGATTTGTCTATAGGCTAAGGGAAAAATGGTTCCAACCTTACATAAGGAGGACTAGCAGTCTTTGCCCTAATGAAATCCTAAACATGTTTTCTACAATTAATGCAAGTACTAAGAGAGCATTCATGGCATAAATATAAGCAAGAATACAAATAAATCACTAATTCTATCTAGTCCAATCCTGTTGATAAATCTCATCTAACTATCTCAATCCAATTATAAATTAATACATCTTAACAAACAATTCAGATCAATGAATAAATCACATTATAATAGGATACAGAAGATTAAGCATAGACAAAGGTCTTAAGTGATGGAAAACATATACCTCACTA
>NW_027417592.1:0-28560 GCF_009905375.1 Apium graveolens | reverse complement strand
GATTTGTTTTCAACACCAGTGGTATTGCTTTAAGCTAATACAGACAGATATATATTCAAGCACAAATGTAAAGAACACAACAGACCTTAAAAACTTTTCTGGTGGATTTGTTGTTCCACCAGAGATGGTATTTTAGAAAATCTGTGATTAAACAATGTTGATCACAGCTGCATCCTAGTACAAACTAGATGAACTTTCTCTCAATATTTTTCTAAACAGTTCTGGAAAATCTCTCATCTAATTACTAGCTTCTACTTGGTTTATATATTACCAAGTGTACAAGTGAAGAACAATATAAAATACAGTAATAAAATAAGATCTTCACTTGCTTCTTTTCCTGTTCACTCCAGTACTTTGTTGACTATTGCATCTTTGTACTAGAGAAGAACGGCTGCTTTTTTTGTTGTTCCTGAAATTCGGCTACCACATCTCAGTTGTCTCTATCAACCCATGTGCCTCTGTTTGTAGGTACAACTACCCCTTATCAACGGCTAATCATCAGAACATCCGTTGAAGCTTTCATCCGTTGATGCACTCATCCGTTGAAGGATGTTATCCGTTGAAGCTTTCATCCATTGATGCACTCATCCGTTGAAGGATGTTATCCGTTGATGACTTTATCCGTTGAAGCTTTAGAGACATCCGTTGAAGCTTAGCTTCTCATCCGTTGAAGGTCTTTAAGTCATCCGTTGATACCACTTCACTTATACAAAATTACAAGGCATGAAGTATTTACAATTGGCCTTCCTATCTGCATATCATCTAGTAGTCAACATGACTCATAGTTTCTCTCAACTTCCAAGAATTACATTTTAAATACAGAGACTGAAATATGCTACAACACTAGACTTATTTCTAAGTAAAGCTACACCATCAACGGATAGCCAAAGTGGTCTTATCCGTTGAGGCTACAGACACTAAATTTCTACTTAAGTATTTTGTTAAACATATCATCAAACTAATGCACATACATTCCTAACACATAGTACAAACTATGATATTCCTTACAAGTATAAATGGAATGCCATAAACTACCACAATGAAAACAAGGATTTTGTGACTTATATCTAACAGACTGACTCTTAACTCCTGACTTCGAGGGTAAGGAGTTTATGTTCTTATTCTTCCTGCAGAAAGAAGCCAGATGGTTAGAATTTCCACAGTTATGACATGTTTTTCTAGGAGCATTAGGAACAGGCTTATAATTGTTACTTTTGTTCACACCTTCCTTTCCATTCCTATTTTTCCTAGGTGGCTTTACCTTGTTTACATTTTTACCCTGTTTCAGCTTATGCTTAAGCTGCTTCTTAGTCATTAAGCCTATGTTAACTTCAGTTGGCTTATCCTGTTTAGGTTTGTCAGAAGTTAATTTCTCCTTAACTTCTGATTTCTCAATATCAGTCTTTGCAGTTACAAACTTAACAGGATTTACCTTTGGTTTTTGTTTAACAACTATAGGCTTAGTTTCCAAAGTTCCCTTACTGTTCTTATCATCTCCATAACCTAAGCCCTCTTTCCAGTTTCCACTATGTTAGTCCCAAAGTATCGTAGAAGGGGGGGTTGAATACGATACCTACAATCTTTTTCGATTCGTTTTAAGTTCTTCGTTAAAAGTACGGAATCAAAAACAATACAAAACAATTAGAGGAATATATTGTTTTATTAATATAAACCTTGAGGTTGCTACAATCTAATCAAAGTATTGATTAGCTATAATAAATTCAGCAGCATAACATTCTGTTTACAAGGATAATAAATTCAAGCTTTAATGGAGCTCTCGTAAACTGTCTGTGTTTGCTGAAGTAGATAACTAACTAAATTGAATTACATTCACTTCAGCTTTGTAGTCTTTCAAAATTAAATGAACAGCTGGCCAATTCATGTCCACACAAATCATTTAACTTTGCTGTATTTAACTCAGTGAACAACATCTCTGTGGCAACATCTCTATGGCGATAAGCCTTCTCTGTGTATCCTCTGTGGCGACATCTCTATGGCGACAAGGCTTCTCTGAGTATCCTCTATGGCGACAGCTCTGAGGCGACAGAGTTGTCTTGTTCTCTGTGGTGACAATCTCTGTGGCAACATGCTTCTGTGGCGACAATTACTCTCCTGTGGCGACAACCTCTATGGCGACAGTTGCCTTGAGCAATTGTTCCAACACCTCTGTGGTTACATCTCCTGTAGCGACAGGGGTGCCTTGATACCATTTCTCTGTGGTTACATCTCCTGTGGTGACAAGTAGAGAGCTGTCTTTTACTTAGAATATTTTTGGCTCTTTGTCAAACCATTCTTCAATGTATCAATCACTTTTCTTCTGTTAATTGAATCAAAATACTTTCTTGAATGCTGATGTTTGGTGCACTGGTCTGGTTCACAAACAACTAGCCTTGAGAGGATCCTGACTCAATTTGTCTTATGATTCTGAGTTGATACATACTGATGTTTATCCACTTCTTCTTTCACTGAACCCTTGATTTGTAACACTTGAAGTCAATACATGCAGCTGATACTTAAAGCCTCTTGATGTCTTATTCTTCATGGCTGCTTGAACATAGTAATGAACTTCTTCCCATGATCTGTAGGAGAGCTTAATGAATCAATCACATCATTTGGTTCTTTGTGTTTATCCTGTCTTCATTTGAAGGGTTCTTGTGCTTCACAGTTTAATAAAGTTTATCTGTTTCTGTTTTCATGTTGAGTTATAAATCCTCGATTACATGTTACATTACATTATGCTTTACTATATCCCCCTATTTGATTGTTAGAGTTCGACAAGCAAATCCTTAAGGATAACTCAACTGATAATAAGAAAAAGTACGAACTATAAAAACAGATAAAGATATTAAATATATTCTGGATTACATATTCATTTCCAGATTTCTTACAATATAAATTACAAAGAAGTGTTCCTCTAGCCTGAACATATACTCTATGTCTTCTTTGTCTTTGACTTCTTCTTCTTCCTGCTTCCTTCTTCTTCTTGAGGCTGAACGAATTTTCTCTTAGAGACTTTCTTCTGAGGACCTGAAGGTTTTGGAGGAGACTCTTTCAGCTCATTCAATCTAGCTTGTACACAATCACGAGCTTCTATTTCAAGTGCATTGACTGGAGGTAGATTGTTTAGCTCATGAAGCATTATCTCAAGATACTTGACTTTAGAGCATTTAGGAACCAGATCAAACAGTAGAGATGATTTTCTGGACATTACGAAGACTGTTATCCTTTTTGGATGTCCTTTTACTCTGCTGGTGTCATTGATCGATTCTTCTTCCGTTACTTCGTCAAGAATCTTTGTGATACGGATTAAAGCAACCTTGTCATCTTTACAGGCAGACAGTTTGACATCCATCAAGGCTTGCTGAATTGAGCTTGATTCACTTGTCTAGAAGTCTTTGATTCTGATTCTGTATTTGTTGATTCTAAAGACTAACTCTCCTTCACTGTCAATGCTGATTATGGGTTCAGTGTCTTTGAGAAGACCAATTTCTGCTTCTTCATTAATCAACACCATCTCATGATATTCTCTTCTGATTGCCCTCATATCCTTCTCTGTGTCTCTGATCATCTTGTCATTGAGCCTATAAGCGTACAGAACTTCAGCGGCTTTGACATCTGCTTCAGATCTCTTAACACCTGGAACTGTCAGTTTAGCTCTTTTGCTCCTTAGTTGACTTTCCAGAAAGGTAAGTTGTAGATACCGAATGGTTCTTATGTGTTGGTCAGACATGGTGATATTTTGCAATCTACCACCCGCAATAAGTTTGATCACAAATGGATACATAAATGCTTGAGGAGATATATCCATCATCATTCTCCAAAGTCTGTCTCTGAAGTATTCATTTTCATTCGATTTCAACCATGGGATCTTTGAGGCTAAGACAAACAGTTCAACAATATTCAACTTCTTCAGTACACTTGTAGACACTTTCATCTGTAGACCATCTCTGTGATTGATAGTGATCTTCCATCCATTCTTCATAATATTCACAGTAGTTCCAGTAATTACTTTGCTGAACTGATCATAGAACTCATGGATGTTTTTATATGTCTCTCTGTAGTGCTCCACAATTCTCAACAGATTAGAGTTTCCAGGGTCTGAATAGTGATATGTTTATGGTTTTTCCATTTTTTTCTTTGTTTCTTCCCATTTACTTCCTTTCCTGTTAGCTTGAAGATATGCTTCTCTCTCCTCTCTGTTCCTTTTCCTTTCAATAGCTCTTTGAATTCTTGCTCTGGATCTTTCTATTCTTCTTGAATTTCCAAATAAGAGCGATTTATTTTCTCTGTGATTCCATAGGATAGACAGTCATCCGAGAAAGCATCTTCATCTTCAAATTCTTCATCCTCTGTGATGATCATTCTATCTTCCATAGCCACTTTTTCAAATCTTGGCTCACACCCTATCAAAACATCACTTTCATCTATCTCACCTTCTTCTAATTCTTCTTCAGAAAATAAGGGTGTCGGAGCATATATCTAAGACAACAGATTTCTCTGAGTTGTAATGATTCTGCTCAGATGCCCTGATTGCTCCCCCTGAGATGTTGCACTTTCTTTAAAGAATCTTTCCTTTAGGAGCACCCTTTCATCAATTCTCTCCTCTAACTCTTCCTTCATCTCTTCTTCAAATACATCATACGTACCAGTGGTCTGAAAGGCATCTTGAAGTAGATTAATAGCAGTGTCCACTTTTTCTTGTTCTACTACCCTTTTCCCCCCCTCAGTTGGGTTATCCTTCAGAGTTGGTGTTGATTGAGCATGTAAAGTCGAGACAGGGATCTCAAGAGAAGCAGGCAGTTGCTTATTGACTGAGGTCTTTGGCCCAGTACTGGCAAGAGCTGCTTCAGATGAGACCGGGATAGGCGCCTGCTTACTAACTGAGATCTTTGGCTCAGTATTGGCAGGTGCTTTTCCTTTCCCTGTATGAGATAGAGATCGTTCAATGAATTCCCTCAAACTAGCGAATGCTGCTTATTGATGTTCAAGTTGATTGGAAAGACTGGAGATTTGATGATCTCGGAGAGATAGTTCTGTCTGAAGGTGTTGATCTTTAAGAGCCAGATGTTCCTTAAGATAGTTGTCTTTGAATGCTAGCTGCTCTTTGAGATAATCTTTAGTGACGTAATTGGATAGAACTATAGGTGTAGTTTGGATGGTAAGTGTCTCACAGGCTTCTTGCAGTGTATCACTCAACACTCTATCACTCGGTTTTGGGTCATGTGTGTCACTCATTCTCACAAGTTCACTCATCTCAAAGCTCCGAGTTCCAGGTGTACCTGCAGAAGACACTGGAGCCATCTTTAAGGAGGTCAGCAGTGGTGCAATGGGAGTTCGCAATTCCCCATCCTTGTCCGAGACAAATTTCCTATCATCAGGAGATGATTCGTCCATAGTTTGAATCTCCGGTGGGAGCACTGGGGCCTTCATATCTGGCATCTGATCCCCAGCTTCCCTTTGTATCTGTGAAGATACATTCCCCTTAGGCTCACCAGGTAAATCTGGTTCATCGCCAATGGGTTACCGATCCGCACCTACGTCGGATCCACTATCCGCAGATGCATCCAGGTTTATTACTCCTGGGGAGGTAAGTGATGTGCTAGATTTGGCAGCGATTACAACACTCTCTCCTAACACCTGTGAAGGCAGTTGATCCATTGAAGGACCTTGAACAAGATATTCTAACCGTAAAATGGTCGAATTCCCTGTTACCGTCAATACGTCCTCACCAAATAGTACTCTTCTAATTGACTCATTTAAAGCTTCAACAACTTAGATATTGGATAAGGTGTTTGACTCGTTACGGGATGTCGTGGCTGACGGGTGAATTTCAATAGATCTACCTTGTTGAGAAGATAGATCTAGTAACTGTGTATGTGCCTTTTTAGCCAGAGAATCCTTTTGGGAAGATACCTGGAGGTTTGCAGATGTCTCGGGATGTTCACTACTTTGCTTCATAGGAGACAGAGCTGCGGGTTCACTCACAGTACCTTCCTTATTTGATGCATCTAGTGCAGTTTCTCCCTCTATTTGCATATGATCCTTATACTCCAGGGCTTGAGCTAGGAGAGATGATGGTGTTTGGTTTGGATCTAGAGGGTGGCTATGAATTTGTGGCATACCAAATTCACTCCCTAACCCATCTACTTGTTCAACAAGTATTTGTGTGTGCTGAGGATCAAGGTGTAATTGATCTATGCTAATAAAATCAGAACATGCTTCAAAAGTGTGACTCATAGAAGAAGTACCCATACCTGAGAAGACTGGTCTATAGACAGAGGTATTAGAATGAGTAGATTCAGCAGCTTGATGTGGTGGACTAGCAGCTTCAGGTTGAGGTTGAGAGGATTCTTCAGATTCAGCTTCTTGTTCTTACTCAACTTCAGCCTCTGCTTGGTCACCATGTTCAGAAATAGGTTGATCTTCTTCTACATCCTCATCTCCAATAGGCTCATTAGCAATGTTTTCCTTTGGGTCATTTTCAGCTAGGGGTTCATCTGCAGCTATAGATTCATCTTCAGCTTCTTCTTCTTCTTCATATTGAGCATTGATAGTGGCAAAGACATCTATCATGTGGTCTGTTAGGAAAGCAACCTCTGAGTTTGGATAGTTCCCTTTCTTGTGTAGCTTTGTGACTACCAGTTGAGACATGACATGAGGATCTTGCATTAAGTCACTGTGAGTGGATGTCTTTTGGGCTTCTGACAGTTTTCCATTTAGCACTATTTGAAGAAACCTTGCATATAGGATAAAGTTCTGATGATTTGATTGGTTCTCCAAAATGTGCTCCATGAATAACCTCCCAAAATTGATGCGAAGATTATTCGCGACAACAACCCCAACAATTTGATTAAAAATAGTGAGTCCATGAAATCCAGTTGTCTTGGGAGACAAGCAATGAGACATTATATTGAAGAATAGATTCCATTCCTTCGGAAGATGACTTTTGTTGAAGTGCCTTGGTAAATCATCATTCGCTGTCATTGTGCTCCTTATTGCTCTAAAGAAGCTGAGCAGTTCCCAATCTTCTGGAGTGTCATCAAAGTTATCTCGAGATAACTGAAGATGTTCATTGAAATCATCCTTTGTAATTATGATGGTATCATCATCAATGTCAAAAGAAAAAGCTAATTTTCATCTTCTGAAGAGTTTATAGCTGTTGTGTGTACATGCCTGAGAAGCTCAACATTCAATTTCATGTTAGTCGTTAATGCGAAGCGCACAATTGAGTGTTCGTTTAAAAAATGGATCCAAGTTTCAAAATGTACCATTTTGACGGGATCACGTTCAATAATAGAAAAAAAAATTGTTTTTGGAATCTGAATATTATTCGCCATTTAAATAAAATGAGAATAAAGTTTAGATTTAAAATAAATTAAATTGAGCACTTCGAATTATTAAGTGAAATAAATAGACTCTAATTAAACACACTGCAGTTCTAAAGGATTAACCAAACAATGTCTTAAGAAAGAAATTTAATTGAGACTAAAACACTTAAAAGAGTAACCAAACAAGGCCTTAAACAGTTAAACAAAACAAGTATCTCGATCTGCAAAATTAACCGATGAAATCGAGTGATTTTGATGTCAAACTACTCTTGATTAACTGGGCTTTACAAAACTGTAAAAATTATAAATTTCAACAACACTTTGTTAGGGTTTTGATCAACAAAAAAATTCTCTACTGCGATGGTAATGCTGTGCGTATGTGGAAGATAACCAACCCGATTGTGTATGTATATTAACAACAAAACAATCTAAAATAAACAAAGAAGCTGTGTGGCGATCCCTCTCTGTGGCGACCACTCTATGTGGCGACACAGAGTACAGGACTTAGAGAAATTCTAATTCAGATCTCTGTGGTGACACAGTCTGTGGCGACACAGAGTACAATACTTAGAAAAATTCTAAGTCAGGTCTCTGTGGCGACACATTCTGTGGCGACACAGAGTACAGTACCTAGAAAAATTCTAAGTCAGGTCTCTGTATTGACACATTCTGTGGCGACACATAGTACAGGACTTAGAAAAATTTCTAAGTCACAATCCTTTGCTACTGATTTATTTTAAACATCTTTTAAATATTGAGTTATTAAAAAGAATGTTTAAAATAATAAATCACAATTATTTTTCACTACTTCTATAAATATTATCATTAAATTGATAACACTATATTTTTGTGAAAAATGATTATGCTGTAATATATTTAATTTTATTGTCAATGAACCCCTTTAAATATTAATTATTTAAAGTCCACTGAGATCAAATTAAATAGATTTATCAATATGAATGTGCTCAGCCATATATATAGTTTATATATAAGCACAAAAATGATTGAATTACGAGAAATAATTAATGGCATGTAAATTCAGATGTCCTTAATATATAGAATTTAAACAACAAGTGAATTTAACAAGACCAAATTGCAATTATTGACTTCTAAAATTAATTAGAGATATTTAACATCCCAAGTTCACTAACCAACTTAGAGAAAGTGTTTTCATCAAGTGGTTTGGTGAAGATGTCTGTAATTTGATCCTCTGTGGGTACGAAGTGTAACTCCACATTGCCATTTGTGACATGCTCTATGATAAAGTGATACCTGATATCAATGTGATTTGTCCTTCAGTGCTGAACTGGATTGTTTGAGATTGCTATTGCACTTGTATTGTCACGGAATATTGGAATCTTTAATACCAATAGACCATAATCCCGGAGTTGGTTCCTCATCCACAAGATTTGAGCACAACAGCTTTCAGCAACTATGTATTCAGCTTCAGCAGTTGATGTGGATACTGAGTGCTGCTTCTTGATATGCCAGGATACCAATCTTCTTCCAAGAAACTGACAGCTTCCTAATGTACTTTTCCGGTCAATCTTACAGCCTGCAAAATCTGAATCTGTATAACCAACTAGGTCAAAACCTGTACCTTTAGGGTACCAAATTCCAAGATTTGGAGTTCCCTTAAGGTACCTAAATATTCTTTTAACATCTATTAAATGAGATTCTTTTGGTTCAGCTTGAAATCTAGCACATAAGCATGTTGCAAACATTATGTCTGGTCTACTTGTCGTGAGATAGAGTAATGAGCCTATCATACCTCTATAGCTTGTGATGTCAACTTTCTTACCAGTTTTATCCTGATCAAGCTTGGAGGCTATTGGCATGGGAGTCTTTGCTGGAGCTGAATCTTCCAGATTATACTTCTTAAGAAGTTCTCTGATGTACTTAGATTGATAAATGAATATCCCATCTTTCCTTTGACTCACTTGTAATCCAAGAAAGTAGTTCAACTCTCCCATCATACTCATCTCGTACTTACTCTACATTAGCTTAGATAATCTCTTGCAAAGATCATCATTAGTAGAACCAAATATAATATCATCAACATATACTTGAACTAATATCATATCAGATTTATGCACTTTGTAAAATAGAGTTTTATCTATGACACCTCTAGTGAAACCATTTTCAAGTAAAAACTCAGAGAGAGTGTCATACCATGTCCTCGGAGCTTGCTTAAGACCGTAGAGAGCTTTGAATAGAAAGTATACAAAATCAGCCAGATTTGGATCTTCAAAACCAGGTGGTTGTTCCACATACACCTCTTCTTCTAGCTCTCCATTCAGGAATGCACTCTTCACGTCCATTTGATAAACTTTGAATTCTGAATATGCTACGAATGCCAGAAACATCCTGATTGCCTCAGGTCTAGCTATTGGTGCATAGGTTTCATCATAATCAATACCCCCTTCTTGAGAATAACCTTTAGCTACCAGTCTGGCTTTGTTCCTTATTACAATGCCATCTTCATCTAGCTTGTTCCTGAATACCCATTTAGTGTCTATCACTGACTTGTTCTTTGGTCGGGTATCAGCTTCCACACTTTCTGCCTCTCAAACTGATTGAGTTCTTCTTGCATTGCAATAACCCAATCTGGATCTTCTAGTGCCTCATCCACTTTCTTAGGTTCCATTTCTGAAAGAAATCCTGAGAAGTGGCATTCATTCTGAGTGGCATGTCTAGTTCTTACTCCTGTGTCAGGATCACCAATGATCAATTCAAAGGGATGGTCTCTGTTCTAAACTCTTTGACGAGGCATATAAGATCTTGATGTTTCCCCTTGTTCAGCCTGATGTTGAGTGTGAACTGTAGATCCTCTTCCTGCTCCCCCTGAGTTGCTGTCACCATGACCGGATGATTCTGATCTGTCTGTAATGGTTCTTGATGGAGTTTCTGTATGATTATTATGATCATTATTTCCACCTTTACCATCATTTGATCCTGAATCAGCATTGCCCTAAACTACAAGCCCAGTTCTAGCAATCTCAGGTTCTATTATATCCAAAGGATCATCTGATAGATTCTCAAATTCCAGAGATTCAGAATCCTTATCTCTCTACAGGCTTGCCAACTTGGTATCGTCAAATGTTACATTAAGGCTTTCAATCACCTTTTGATCAGAAATCATATAAACCCTGTAAGCTTTAGATTCCAGAGAGTAGCCAAGAAATATACCTTCTTCTGCTTTAGCATCAAACTTTCCTAGATGTTCATTTCCTTCCTTTAGCACAAAGCATTTGGCACCAAATACGTGAAAGTATTTCAGTGTAGGTTTCTTGTCAACCATAATCTCATAAGGAGTCTTGTCATGATCTTTGTTGATCAGGGTACGATTTTGAGTGTAACACGCTGTGTTGACAGCTTCAGCCCAGAAGTAGGTGGGAAGTCTTGATTCACTTAGCATAGTCCTTGCTGCTTCAACCATGATACGATTCCTCCTTTCTACTACCCCGTTTTGTTGAGGAGTTCTTGGGGCTGAATACTGTCTCAAAATACCTTTCTCCGTACAAAATTTATTTAGAAATGCATTCTTGAATTCTGTCCCATTATCTGATCTGATCTTTCTAACAGGTAATTTCACTTCCATCTCAATCTTCTTTATATGATCCACTATTAGCTGAGGTGCTTCATCCTTGGATTGTAAAAACAACACCCATGTGTACTTGGAGAAATCATTGACCATTACTAAAGCATATCTTTTCCTTGATAGTGACAATACGTTCACTGGACCAAATAAGTCCATGTGAATCAACTGAAGAGGTTCAGTTATACTTGTCATTTCCTTGCTTCTGTGTGAGGCTTTCTTTGATTTCCCTTTTTCACATGCTTCACGGAGTCCTTCTTGACAGAATTCCATCTGTGGTAGTCCTCTCACTAGTTCTCTCTTGATTAGAGAGTTCATTGTCTTGAAGTTTAAGTGCGAGAGCTTCTTTTGCCATAACCAACTTAGATCCGATGAAGCTATTCTGTAGAAACATCTGCTTACTCCATCACAGGTAGACTTCAAGTCAGCTATGTACAGATTACCTTTCCTTACTCCCTGTAAAGCAAGCTTCTCATCTTTCCTGTGGGAGATCAAACATCTTTCTGTTTTGAAATCAACATTGTATCCCCTGTCACAGAATTGACTTATACTCAGGAGATTATGCTTTAATCCTTCCACAAGAGATATATTCTCAATAATGACATTGCCAATTTTCAAATTGCCATATCCCTTAGTAAATCCTTTGCTGTCATCTCCAAAGGTAAATATAGGGCCAGCTTTCTCAACCACACCTGTGAGTAGGGACTTTTCTCCTGTCATGTGCCTAGAACACCCACTGTCCAGAATCCACATGATCTTTTCTTTTCTTACCTTACCCTGCAAGCACAGATTGATTAAGAAGACTTTGGTACCCAAACTTTCTTGGGTCCTGAAAGTTTAGGGGTAGAAACAGAATCAATAATTGAACCTTTAACATGCTTAGCTTTCACTATGGCTGGCTCCTTCTCAGTGTCAGTCTCAACAGAGTTGTCAGACTTAGAGATAGGAGTAACAATCTTGTCTTGTGTGTTCTTATTACTCATGCTTGTCTTAGTGTCGATGCAAGTGCTAGCAGTTGCATGAAAAGCTTTAAAATAATCAGACATGGTAACAAATGCACATGGCATACATCCAACTATACCACAAGGTTCATGAAAACTAGGCATGTTAGGCATGGCAGACATACTGGAAGTTGCAATAAATTCTACTTTACCTTTAGTGCATGCATGTGTAAGATGTGCAACAGAATTGCAATTATTACAAAGCTTCCTAGATGCAGATGAGGAAGATGCAAAATCATATTTCTTATTAACACCTACCTTTCCATTCCTGTTCTTTTTAGTCTTATCCTTAGCACTCTTACCAGTCTTAGGATTAACTATAGGTTCTGGTTTCTTAAGAGTTTCAGGTTCCTTTCTATCCACCTTAGTACCTAGGTCAGCTATGGATTTAGCTTTCGTAGCTGGAGCCTTAGGAGTCTTAGGGGATTCCTCTATCTTCTCTCTATCTTCAGCAATCAATTCCTCATTGATCAGCAAACTTACTTCATCCAACGGTTCTGAAACAGACTCAGTGAATAAGGGAGATACAACATCCATAATAACATATGGAACCTTTTCTGAGACAAACATGTTTATCTCTGATGTGCCACTATGTTTGTTACAATTCATCTTAGAATAGTCAAGTCCTATTGAAGTCTTAGATTTCAATCTTTGACTATCTATTATCTCCTTCTGAGTCAGAGCTGCATTCTTAAACGCCTGTAATTTCTTTTCTAAGTCAGCAATTTGGGTTCTAAGAATGGCCTCTATGTTTGCATTGCACTTAACCTTATTCTCTATATATTCATTCTTTTGCTTAAGGTCTTCTAGTCCAACTACAAGCAATTCTAGTTCTTCATTCCTAGAGGTTAAACTCTTAGATTTAAGAACTAACTTATCATTTTTGTAAGTCATATGTCATAGCGTATTTGTATATTCGAGGATTCAACTCAACTCAAATAAGAATGTAATAAGTAAATAGTGGATCGACCGTCAGAGAGATCTCGCAAAGTAACATCTGTCAGAGGATTCAGAAACAAGGTTCATCTACAGACTTGAGGAGTTAATTCACTGGAAGAAGTTCAAGAAATTGATCAAGCCTCAGTGATATAAATCAAGACCGTGGATTTAATCAAGTGACAGAGATCTCGTCAGAGTATCAATTAATTACAAGGATTTAATCTGAAGAAAATCAAAGTATCAAAGTCAAGACATGAAGAAACGTCACGGAAGTTAGTCACTCATGAACCAGACAGTACATCGAGTGTCAACGTTGAAGTGGTGGAATTGATTCATAATTCTCAGTGATTTTCAGAAGATATTCAGAAGATTGATTGCTGCTCAGGGTTAGTATTAATTCTCTATTAATTAATTAATTCATATAATTTAATTAAAAAAATAAATTATATCTGCAAAGATTAATTTATTTGATTAATTAAATTAATTGATTAATTAATTCAGAATTAATATTCAGGTTTTTCAGAATTTAAATTGGATTAAAATTCATTTAAATTCAGCAAGTCAAACTGATTGTACTAGTATGACAATCGGTATGACAATCAATAGTCATACCGAAAGTCATGCTAGTACAAACAATTGTCTTGCCGAAAGTTACACTGGAAGAGAATTGTCTTGCTAGTTCAATCAGATTGTCTTGCTAGTACAAATAATTGTCATACCGAAAGTCTCTCCAGTTCAACAGATTGTCTTGCTAGTACAATTGGATTGTCTCACCGATTGTCATTGCAGTTCATTCTATTCTGTTGTTTGATTAAAAAAAGCAGAAGCAGAACACAATCAATCATCCAACAAAAACAAAACCCGAGAACAAAAGAAAAAGAAGTCAAGAACATACAGAGAGAAAAAGCAGCCAAATATTTCATCTTATCTGCTAATTCAAGATCACAATTTTTAGTTTGTAATGTTAAATCCAATCAACTAGAAATCATTCTCTTGTTCTTGTGTAACAATCTAGCGGATCAAAATCCCTAGAACTTAATCTCAAATTGCGTTTAGCATTTGAATCTTTTTATTACAAAAATAGAAAAAGTTCATGTCGAATTTATTCTAGATTTGTGATAATTAATTTGAGATTAATTCCTTGTAATCGATACAGTTGCTGTAACACCTTTCAAGTTTAATAATATTTTTATTTAACTTGAATTTTGTTTCACATTTTTTATTCCGCATTTAATTCGATTATTCGGTACTGTTTGTATTCAACCCCCCTTCTACAAACACATTGGGACCTAACAATTGGTATCAGAGCCTTCTGATTAACGAACAAATCAAGATCCTAGACTTTTGTGATTTTTCAACTCCTTGAATTTTTATTCATTCAAAAATTCATAATGACTTCACAAAAAGTTGGAACCGTTAAAATTCCACAATTTGATAAAGAGAATTATATTATGTGAAAGAAGAAGATGCTCTTATTTTTACAAGTGGCAAATCCCAAATATTCAAACTTGTTAAAGAAGGGGATAAGAACTCCGATGGTTATTGAACCGGAGGTGATAGTAGATGATGTTGTGATCACCAAAGCCAGAACCTATCCTAAAGATCCTGAGGATTTTTCTCCTGCTGAAAAAGATGAAGCCTCCTTGGATGCCAGCCTTCAGTTAATTTTAATTGATTCCCTTGATCCCTTGATGAACAGACATGTGATGAACTGTAAAAATTCCAAACACATGTGGGAAACTATTGAGGTGATCAATGAAGGCACAGAGGAAGTTAGGGAGAACAAGTTGGAGATCCTAACCTCTGAGTATGAATATTTTAAATCAAATCCAGGAGAAGGGATTACTGAAGTGTTTGAGAGGTACAATGCGTTGATCAACAACCTGAACTTAAATGGGAAATATTATTCAATCAGGGAGGTCAACAAAAAGTTCCTTTTAACACTGCCAACTCATCTTGAACATAGAATCACTGCCATTAGAGAAGCTAGAGATCTGAGTGAGATTTCTTTGGACAGGCTCTATGGAGTGTTAAAAACCTATGAGTTGGAGCAGATTCAACAGAAGGAAGTCTACGGGAAGGATAGAATGGTCAGCACATCTACTGCACTTGTAGCTGAAGGTCAACAACAACAACAATCTCAATAATTGGAGAGAATGGTACAGTGTTCCAAGGCTGAGGAAAATATGTTAGTAGCAGAATATGATCCTCCTACTACAAATCAATCAAGTGATGATTTTTATTCCTTGGAAGAGCTGGAGCAATTGGAAGAGAGTCAATGGCCCAAATTGTCAAGAGATTCTCCCATGTCAGATTCAAGAGGAATCCCAAGCTTAAGTACAAGTCCAACTACAACAAATTCCAGAAAGGCGGATCTTCATCCTCTAACACCAGCAGTGGTGGATACAAAACAGGGATGGTTGATCGGAGCACCATTAGATGCTATAACTGCAATGAGTTGGGACACTTTGCCACAGAATGTAGGAAGCCAAAGCAAGTAAGAAAGAACTCTGAAAGGGCTTATCTGGAAAAGGGAAGAAGCTGGGATGATACTGACAGTGAAGATGAAGATGAAGGAAATCTTGCTCTTATGGATATTGATGGAAAAACTTCATCGTTAAGAATTGAGGTAAAACTTTCTGATGCTGAAATGGTTTATCATCTAAGAGGTAACTTAGATTGTGCACGTCATGATAATGAACTGTTAAGTTTACAGATCACATACCTTGAGAAAGAGGTCAATGAATTAAGACTTGTGCACATTAATCAAGACAAATTAAAAGAACAAGTATCTTTTCTAGAGAATAGAGTTGACTGTTATAGAAAACTCGAAACTATTCTCAAAGACAAGATCACCGGTCTTGAGACTAAGGTTAGAGCCTACTTCAATTCTTGTTCGAAGGCTAAAGAGTTCTACAGTAAGCAATCTGTTAATCAAACATCTGGAATAGGTTATGATTACAATGTTGCTATTGGAGAATTAGGCATAAACTCCCCTCCTCGTGTCTGTCCTAAAGGGAGGGAAGTACCACATGTGCTTAAGGGTGTTGATGAACCCCTCTATAAACCATCAATTGCTGAACCATTTGATACGACCTCTTCTGTTATTCAAGAAGAAATACGTGCTGAAGATCTTGCTAATGAGAAGGTTGTTTCCAAGTCAAATGTGTCGAAAGTTCCAGTCAAAGTTGTGAAAGCAACTGAGACTAACTCAGACACACATGAGTTGGATAACAAAAATGCCATGTCTATCATGCATAAACTGCCTGTTGTTAATCACTCTCATAAAGCATGTGGTGTTTCTAATTGTATGTCTTGTGCTTTTAATATGATGTATGCTTATTTTAATGGTAAGCATGTTTCTAATGATAAGACTACTCCTCGTCAGCATGTGAATAACAAGAAGCATGATAGGTCTAAGACTGCCAGTCCTTCTAAGGCTAGAAAGGAGACATTTGTGCCTAAGCTTAAAAAGAAATTTGTTAAGGCTGTTTACAAGGTCAAATGTTCAGTCATTGAGAAAGTTGAGACAATTAAAATTAAAAATGTTGTTTTGCCTGACAAAGGACAATTCTACAAGTATGCCGGGCCCAACCAAGTTTGGGTTCCGAAGAAGGTCTAATCCATTTGTAGTGCAGGGCATTAAACAGGTATAATCGGTAGTGTAGATTCTTGACAGTGGATCATCAAGACATATGACCGGAGATAGAGCCCTGCTATCAAATGTGGTTGAGAAAGCTGGCCCCATGGTTACCTTTGGAGATAATAGCAAAGGTTTATCTGAGGGATATGGCTGTTTGCAAGCTGGATATGTTATCAGTGAAATTTTGTATATTATGCTAGGTTATTATCAGGAAGCAGTATCTAACATATAGCACCAGTGACGAGACTTGAGAATATTACGACATATCAGGCACCTGCTGCACATTACACTTGGAATTGGACTCTAGTAAGATGTGTACAAGTGTACTCCTGGTTGGTGAGTCAAAAGAGGAAGTCAGTGCACCACAGTTCATGGACTTTGCAGCTGCAGATATATTGGACTATGCAATCTCTTCTTCACGATCTCAATTCAGGTTGGTATGAACTAGTGTACTGCTCAAGCAATCGTCATATTTATAACTCTCTAATCACTAGGCACAATCATATTATTTTATATGTGCAGTGAGTTTTAGGAGTAAATCAAACTTCTTTCTACATTAGTGATTTCTTATTTCATGTAAAATCTTTTGAAATCACTATTATACATCATTACTCTCAAAAGATTAAATGTATAATTTTCATTCATTATAGATCTTAAGTACATTTTATCTCTCTATATTGCCCTATGTTCTGTGATACAGGTTCAGTCTCCAATGGCTTTCTTTCATTGACAGTCATGAGGTTGAAAACCCACAACATCTATCCCAGACTGTAAAGACAAACACAGAAACAGAACCAACCAACACTCTCTTACCACTAAAATGAAGTATGAGTGAGCGTGAGGGAGATAGTGCCTTAGTGCACCACATAAGGAAGGTTCTGAAGTCAACCCAGTAGCTCTGTCTCCTACATAGATGAGTAGTATTTAAACCGAGACAATTGCTAGCCCCCATACATCTTCTCAAAAAGATGTAATGGCTAAAAAGGCACAAAAATAGTTACTAGATTCATTCTCTCAACAAGGTGCGTCTATTGAATTTTGCCTGTCAGCCAAGGCATCCGATGTAGTGTCACCACTTCAAACATAAACAATTCTTGATGCACAAGGAAAGGTTACACACACAAAGGATGAGTTGACGGAAACAAGAGTTTCGACCATTTTAAGGTCAGATTCGATTGTTCAAGGTTTGTTAATGGACCAATTGCCTTTACAGGTGTTAGGAGAGGATACTGATCCAAAAGCCATATGTCAGTGGTCAATATCTACCTCCTCAGACTTAAATCCCCTGGATGCATCTACGGATAGTGGATCTGACATAGGTGCAGATCGGTAACTTGTTGACAATGATTCAGATATTACCTGATGAGTCACAAGGAAATGTCTTCACAGACATTAGAAGGGAACTTTGATCTTTATGCTAAATTCATTGGATCATTGTTTACCTTCCCAGAATTCAAATCTGGAACCCTAAAAGGGAAACTAGCAACTTGTAAATTATGACTCAGATTCATCTGACGAGTTTAACAAGGATGGGGATTCGTGAACTCCCATTGCACCACCTATGACCTCCTTAAGGATGGCTAAGGTGATTTTCCTTGCAGGTACAGCTGGATTATGGAGCTATGAGAGAAGAGTGATACACTTGTGAGAATGAGTGTAAACACGAGTGGAGAGAAGAGTGAAACACATGTGAGGTACACTAAACAGAATCACACACTCACAGTGAGGAAGAAAGAGAAACTTCTTGTTATTTCTTTTCCAACCAAGTGAAATATGAGAACTCCTTCAGACGACGGCATACATTCCTTCTTTAAGGTGGAGATAAAAGCTTAAGTAATAGTTTGGAGGATTCCTCAACTAAGGGGGAGAAATAGCAGGGAGGAAGAAAAAGATCATATGTACACTACACCACAACATTGTTGTTTGTAACTACGGATCCTATTGTACGGGAGAGGTGGTAAACACAAGGTGATTTTCTAGTAAGGGAAGAAGCTGTTTTCAAAAGGGGAGTACCATTGGCTTTTATCTGCGGATCCTATTATACGGGAGAGGTGGTAAACGAAGGTGATCTTCTTTAATCAGTTGATTCTCATAGGGGGAGAAGCAAGAGAGATATGGGCTTCTCAACAGAAAATGTGGTTGTACAAATGAAGATGGAACTACTTGAAGATATGTTCAGTCTAGAGGAACATCTACTTGGAATCTGGAAAATGTTAAATGTCATCCAGAACTTTTCTACTATTTACTTTGCATTTCTTTTTATATCTTTTTCTTATTTGTTAGTTGAGTTATCCTCTAGGTATTTGTGTGTTATTGTTTAACAAACAAATAGGGGGAGATTGTAAGTCATATGTCATACCCTATTTGTATATTCGAGGATTCAACTCAACTCAAATAAGAATGTAATAAGTAAATAGTGGATCGACCGTCAGAGAGATCTCGCAAAGTAACATCTGTCAGAGGATTCAGAAACAAGGTTCATCTACAGACTTGAGGAGTTAATTCACTGGAAGAAGTTCAAGAAATTGATCAAGCCTCAGTGATATAAATCAAGACCGTGGATTTAATCAAGTGACAGAGATCTCGTCAGAGTATCAATTAATTACAAGGATTTAATCTGAAGAAAATCAAAGTATAAAAATCAAGACATGAAGAAACGTCACGGATTTTAGTCACTCATGAACCAGACAGTACATCGAGTGTAAACGTTGAAGTGGTGGAATTGATTCATAATTCTCAGTAATTTTCAGAAGATATTCAGAAGATTGGTTGCTGCTCAGGGTTAGTATTAATTCTCTATTAATTAATTAAGTCATATAATTTAATTAAGAAAATAAATTATATCTGCAAAGATTAATTTATTTGATTAATTAAATTAATTGATTAATTAATTCAGAATTAATATTAAGGTTTTTCAGAATTTAAATTGGATTAAAATTCATTTAAATTCAGCAAGTCAAACAGATTGTACTAGTATGACAATCGGTATGACAATCAATAGTCATACCGAAAGTCATGCTAGTACAAACAATTGTCTTGCCGAAAGTTACACTGGAAGAGAATTGTCTTGCTAGTTCAATCAGATTGTCTTGCTAGTACAAATAATTGTCATACCGAAAGTCTCTCCAGTTCAACAGATTGTCTTGCTAGTACAATTGGATTGTCTCACCGATTGTCATTGCAGTTCATTCTATTCTGTTGTTTGATTAAAAGAAGCAGAAACAGAACACAATCAATCATCCAACAAAAACAGAACCCGAGAACAAAAGAAAAAGAAGTCAAGAACATACAGAGAGAAAAAGCAGCCAAATATTTCATCTTATCTGCTAATTCAAGATCACAATTTTTAGTTTGTAATGTTAAATCCAATCAACTAGAAATCATTCTCTTGTTCTTGTGTAACAATCTAGCGAATCAAAATCCCTAGAACTTAATCTCAAATTGCGTTTAGCATTTGAATCTTTTTATTACAAAAATAGAAAAAGTTCATATCGAATTTATTCTAGATTTGTGATAATTAATTTGAGATTAATTCCTTGTAATCGATACAGTTGTTGTAACACCTTTCAAGTTTAATAATATTTTTATTTAACTTGAATTTTGTTTCACATTTTTTATTCCGCATTTAATTCGATTATTCGGTACTGTTTGTATTCAACCCCCCCTTCTACAAACACATTGGGACCTAACAATTTTCCATTTTATATGCAAGCATGCTAGAATGAACATTATACAATTCTAAAGTAAGTTCATGCACAGTAGATTTGTATTCAGATACAGACATTTCTATAGTGGTAAGTTCAGGAACCTGAGATGATCGTGGTGATTCCTCTGCAGAGTCTGCCATGAGAGCCAGATTTACATGCTCTTCCTCTTCATCCGAATCAGTATCATCCCAGCTTTTTCCTTCAGCGATGTAGGCTCTTCCTTTTTCCTTTACCACATAAGCATTCAGCTTCTGTTTCAGCTTCTCATTCTTCCTTTTCAGATCTTCATAAGTTTCCTTCTTTTCATAGGAATCATTAGATTTTGCTGCCTTGGGCTTTCTGCAATCAGATATAAAGTGCCCTAACTCATTGCAGTTGTAGCATCTGGTTTTGCTCTTGTCAACCCAGCTTGACTTGTAGCCTCCTCTAGAGCTTGACCCTGACGAGTAGCTTCCTTTCTGAAATCTCCCTGATGAACCCCTTGATTTGTAGTTGGGCTTTCTTCTGAATCTAACATGACTAAACTTTGCAGCCATGTAAGCCATAGATTTGTCCTCCAACTGTTCAAGTTCCTCTTGAGTATAGAACTCACTTTCATCTTCTGGCTCACCATGAGTAATTTCAGCTACAGGAATTTCTTTAATTGTTGAGGAGGGTGTAACCTTGTTTTCTTGAGATTCTGATTCATGAGCTACAAGTCCAGTGGTTTTTGCAAGTGTCGTACTCTTACTATCAACGTAAACCAGGTCCATAGATAATGGCTATTTGCTCTTGCTCTAGCTCATGTGTTCTTAACTTACCATAGATCACATCCAGGGACATAGTGATAAAATCTGATCTTTCCCTGATTGAAGTGTTCTTTTATTCCAGGTGAACTGGGAGCGTCAGCATAAACTTTCTGTTAGACTCTCGTATGGGGTAGACTTTCCCTTGCAGCTTTAATTACTTAACAGTCTTGTATATCTCTCGAAGAGTGAAGACAATGCTTCTCCGGGTTGAAGTTTGAATGTCTCATACTGAGTCGTCAGAATATCCATCATGTTTTCTTTGACTTCCTCTGTTCCTTCCATGAAAAGCTCAATGGTCTCCCACATATCTTTTGCACTGTTACTTCCTAGAAGCTGATGGCTCATATCATTATCGGTCGATTCCACAATTATGAGTTGAAGACTTCTGTCCGGATTTATCAACTCCTTATCGGTTTCTGTGTATTTAGACGGATCCCTGGGAGAAGATGTGGAAGGAATTCTTATACCAGTTGCAGTTGTGGATTCAGCAATTACTTCCATCGGAACATAAGGTCCATTCAGTAGTATCCCAATGTAAAGTGGATTTGAAACTTTCATAAACAGCATCATTTTTTTCTTCCATAGGTTGTAATTATCTCTGTCAAATGGAGGAACCTTTATGCTTCCAATTCCTTGGTTATTCATTTTCTAGGCGGAATTAAATTATTTAAAATTCAAAAAATTTCAAGAAATGAGAATTTTTGAAAATTAAAAAATTCAAGAATTTTTCAAGAACTTGTTTCTTTTACCGGATCTTGATTTGTATGTCAATCAACAAGCTCTGATACCAATTGTTAGTCCCAACGTATCGTAGAAGGGAGGGTTGAATACGATACCTACAATCTTTTTTGATTCGTTTTAAGTTCTACGCTAAAAGTACGAAATCAAAAACAATATAAAACAATTCGAGGAATATATTATTTTATTAATATAAACCTTGAGGTTGCTACAATCTAATCAAAGTATTGATTAGCTACAATAAATTCAGCAGCATAACATTTTGTTTACAAGGATAATAAATTCAAGCTTTAATTGAGCTCTCGTAAACTGTCTGTGTTTGCTGAAGAAGATAACTAACTGAATTGAATTACATTCACTTCAGCTTTATAGTCTTTCAAAATTAAATGAACAGCTGGCCAATTCATGTCCACACAAATCATTTAACTTTGCTGTATTTAACTCAGTGAACAACATCTCTGTGGCGACATCTCTATGGCGACAAGCCTTCTCTGTGTATCCTCTGTGCGACATCTCTATGGCGACAAGGCTTCTCTGAGTATCCTCTGTGGCGACAGCTCTGAGGCGAAAGAGTTGTCTTGTTCTCTGTGGTGACAATCTCTGTGGCGACATGCTTCTGTGGCGACAATTACTCTCCTGTGGCGACAGCTTCTATGGCGACAGTTGCCTTGAGCAATTGTTCCAACACCTCTGTGGTTACATCTCCTGTGGCGACAGGGGTGCCTTGATACCATTTCTCCATGGTCACATCTCCTATGGTGACAGGTAGAGAACTGTCTTTTATTTAGAATATTTTTGGCTCTTTGTCAAACCATTCTTCAATGTATCAATCACTTTTCTTCTGTTAATTGAATCAAAATACTTTCTTGAATGCTGATGTTTGGTGCACTGGTCTGGTTCACAAACAACTAGCCTTGAGAGGATCCTGACTCAATTTGTCTTATGATTCTGAGTTGATACATACTGATGTTTATCCACTGCTTCTTTCACTGAACCCTTGATTTGTAACACTTGAAGTCAATGCATGCAGCTGATACTTAAAGCCTCTTGATGTCTTATTCTTCATGGCTGCTTGAACATAGTAATGAACTTCTTTCCATGATCTGTAGGAGAGCTTAACGAATCAATCACAACATTTGGTTCTTTGTGTTTATCCTGTCTTCATTTGAAGGGTTTCTGTGCTTCACAGTTTAATAAAGTTTATCTGTTTATGTTTTCATGTTGTGTTATAAATCCTCGATTACATGTTACATTACATTATAATTTACACACTACTAAGAATATCCTGAGTTGCTTTACCAGAGTTAGTCCAAGTCCTGATAATCTCTCTTTCCTTTTCTAACTCAGTTTTTAGAGATTCATTCATTTTTTGCACTTCATCCCTAACATAAAAGGCATCATCTCTATATATCTGAGTTTGATAGAACATGACTAACTCTTTTTCTAAATAATCATTCCTCTTTTTATAAGCAAGATTTTCAGAAGTTAATCTTTCACATGTTAAAGTTTGATCTTTATAACTAATGAACATGGTTTTAAGATATCTTCTCAACTCAGTAATATCATCAGTATGAAAGGTGTAAGTAGAATCAGTATGAAAGGCGTAAGTAGTTTGAGGTACCTTTAAGTCAACAGTATCAGAACTGCTATCAGCATTTGCCATCAAGGCATAGTTTTCCTCATCCTCAGAATCTGAAGCATCTGACCAGCTTTTCTTCTTTGTGACAAGAGCCTTGCCTTTGTCACTCTTCCCTTTTCTGCAATCAGGAGATATGTGGCCTTTCTCACCACAGTTGTAGCATTTAACATTTGAGTAATCTCCTCTGTCAGACTTTTCTCCTTTGCCTTCAGATTTTCTGAAACCTTTCTTATCAGAACTTGCACCTTTCCTGGAAAACTTCTTTCCTCTCCTGAATTTCATGTATGCAATCTTTGTGATTCCTTTCACCATAAGAGCACACAGCTTCATCATCTCTTCATCAGGGTCCATCTCAGGTATACTTTCCGTTTCTGAGTCATCATCACTATCAGAACTTGATGACTCAGTATCAGACTTTTGATGAGAGCCTTTCCCTTGCCTTTCTTTGAGGCAACAACTTTGGGACTTTCCTCCTCAGCCACAAAGTCAATTGTCCTTGACTTTCTTCCATTCCTCTTGCTTCTTTGTTCCATCTCAAGTTCATAAGTCTTGAGCATCCCATAAATTTCATCAAGAGTTATTTCATCAAGATTATAGTTGTCTCTTATTATTGTGGCCTTCAAATCCCATCTTTCAGGAAGAGCTAACAGGAATTTAAGATTTGAATCTTCAATATCATACTTTTTATCAACTAGTGACAAATCATTCAAGAGTTTGAAAAAACTGTCATATAAATCAGTTAATGACTCATCAGGCTTTGAGTCAAAGTGCTCATACTCTTGAGTGAGTATCGTATTCATGTTCTTCTTGATTGAATTAGTTCCCTGACACCTTGTTTCCAAAGCATCCCATATCTCTTTTGCAGTCTTGCATTAAATTACCCTGTTTGACATGACATTATCAATGGCACTATACAGCAAGTGTTTTACCTTTGCATCCTTCGCAATTGATGAGATATCTTCAGCAGTGTAATCACTTTTCTCCTTTGGTACAGACTTTGCTGGCTGACCTGCAACTTCCACATAGAGTTTGGTTGGCATATGTGGTCCTTCATTAATCTTTTCGAGATATTCTGGATCTGTAGCTTCCAGAAACATAACCATCTTCACTTTCCATATGGAATACTCAGAAGGTTTCAACATAGGAACTCTTATAGTCTCATATCGACTATGGGTTATGGTTTTTGGAGGTTCTTCAGTTTTGGTGGGCTTGGTTGGAGTTTCTTCTTCAGACATAATTGTTTATGGATCTTAAACTGTTTGTGTGTTAACAGATAGCTCTGATACCACTTGTTAGGTCACACACACTGTAGAAGGGGGTTGAATACAGTGTTTACTACAATCAAATCGAATATAAGAACTCAAGTAACAGAAAACAGATTTTATTCAACACAATAAACTCTGTTACAATATGGAACTGTCCTCTCTCAGTGATGAACAAATTATCACGAGAGCTGCTAGGGTTATATTGAATAATAACTTCGATTAAGATAACACTTATAGTGTAAACCCTATGCCTGTGTTTATATACTACACAGTTACAAGATAATGTTCTAATTGATATGGAATATAATTTTGCTTCCTAAAATATATCAACTAGTTATCTTTTCTTCCAAGTATTCTATTCTTCATAGAATTCTTTCTTCATGCATATTTCTTTCTGTCTTAGTCTCGATCTTCTTTCCTTTCAATCAGCCGTCTGCCTTATCTGAAAGTCTCCTTAAGTCCTGATATTATCTCCTGATAAATATCTTCTGATAACTTAAGTTCTGATATCTTAAGTCCTGACTTCAGTATAAGTACTGATTTCCAGTTAAGTACTGATTTGTCCAGTTAAGTAAGATCTGAAAACTTAAACACAAATCATGTTAGCCATGACATCATAAATATATCTAACAGACACGAAAACGACACGAAAATAACGGGTTTAGTTTGACATTTTTGGTACACGAACACGAAAGTACACGAACACGAAAATACACGGATGAATTTAGTGTCGGTTTTGGATTTACACTTGGGTACAAGACACGAAACGAAAGTACACGAAATAAATAAATATTTAAATAAATTTATCAAAATTATATGAATATATATATCTTACAATAATATTTTACATATAATATTTACAGAATATAGATACAAAATAGATTCAAATTTAAATTTTATAAGACTTGACTGCACTTGAGTCTTTATGAATTATTGACTTAAGACTCGACTAATAAAAACTTAATATTTAAATATATATTTTATTTATCTTTATTTTTATTATTAATTTTAAATTACACGAAATACGACACGAAACGTACAAGAAACGTACACGAAATGAAGGTACACGAACACGAAAGGAATTCTTAACGGTTCGGGTTTGGATTAGACATTCATGACACGAAACACGAAAGTACACGACACGAAAGTACACGAAACGAACGAATTGCCAATTCTATCTAGGAGTGCCAAATATGTCCACCTCGTCAAATATTTTTTAGTATAATCGGTATAAACAATTTATACTTTTAATACAAGTATCAGGGTTATTGCATTTAAAGAAGGTACCAAGACGGTGACAAAAATTGACAATTTCTCTTAACACTCCTTGGACAACCTTGTAGCTCAGTTAGGCACCCAAGAGTTTCATGTCACATATATACTGACACTCTTATTGGAGTTGCTCACTCTTACGTATGTTTTTTCTCAACAAATTGCGATTTGATGAATAATAAGCATGTTTTTTGATAAATCTTACTATTGGTGAGAATTGAGCCTAAATTTTAAGAAATAAATCGTCATCATCTGAATGATCAGTTTTTAATAAATTTCAATACGAGTGACGAAACAAGGACCTAGAACATTTACACTATTGAGGCGTCTATGTAAGCTAACACACTAGTAGAATATGGAGCACCAGACTAGCGGGGATCATGGAGACCAACAGTTTTATAGATTGTTGACATGTACAGTACTAGTTTTTCACATTTGCAAGTCTTGGTTGATCTGATTGTCCTTTTGTATTCACTGCAGCACCCGCGTGTTGACTTGATCGTTCACATGACATCTGTTCAGTAAGGAGGCGGTTGGATCGTTGGTTGGCGGATACGAGAATGAGAATGAGAGGTATGGTAATAGGGTTAATGAGAAATGGAATGACACGATATTCCAAGGGATAAGTAGGGAATGATTTATCCATTAACCGAAATGAAGTTCCCATTCTCAATCACTAAATTGTTAATCCAAACACTAGTAGATGAGATTGAGATTCCGTTTCCGGTTAACCGGACTTATTAACCATGAACCAAACGCCCGCTAAGTGGTGTCTACTTCGGATTGCACCTGAAGGTTTGTCTTCTATCAGTGTAGTTTCGTCGAGTGTTGATTTATCAAATTCGATCAACTCACAGTGTGGGTAGGTTGTTTTAATTTTTGAACGATGCAATGTCGTTTTTATTTTCGGTAACTATGTAGCATTTAGCCATTTACGGTTATTTCATGGCCATGAAAAGACGTTAAATATTAGGGATGAAATGAAAACTTTTTGATTGTTCTATGCGGTGAAAATGATAATAACACACTCTTTGTTTGTTATATGTAGTCAGGCACTTCCCAGACGACAAGGGCGTAAAATCCAAGTTCCTTGATCAGCAATTTACAGCTCTTTTAGAGCCAAGAAAAGACGTTTAATATTAGGGATTTACTTGAACTAAATATGTCTTGCAGAGTTGCAGGTGATTGTACTTGTTAGTCTTGAATCTTGATAGTAATGGGCCTGGGGATCGAATTGTATGCTTAATGATTTTATCTCAGACCAGTTTAGACTTCAGGATTGAGTTTTTTCCTCAAGACGCAGGGGATTTTGGTACCACCCGCCATTGTCGATGATCCTAGAAATGGAAATGTATATCAAACTTCATCTCAGAATCTAACTGATGCTAATTATTTAGGTGCAAATGTGAATGATGATAACTTATATGGCTTCCCTGAAAACATTTTATCTTTGATAGGAGATGAGGGGGTGTTCATTCGAATTAAGTGTTGGACACGGAAGTGTTTCACACATGTTGGCTGATGATTTAATGGACTACGAAATTATTACTAATTCTAATATCCAAGAACTTTCGAAAGACCACCAAATAATAAGCATTTTGAAGCTGATAGTTTAGTTAGTTGGTTTTATACTACTGATTCATTTGCTTGATCTACTTGTGCTTAAAAGTAAGGGCTAATTCATGTTTTTTGTTTGTTTTAGACGTTTATGTTTAAGTATGACAGTGTTCACGGTGGAAGCATCATGAACTATAAAAGGCAAGGAGGAGGAGACCCTTCTTTTTGGTGTCTCACCTATTGCAGCTATGGTCATCTTTATGTCACTGTATTGTCTTACTGAATTATTTGAAGGGATGATTGGTTGTTTCAAATGGATAATTTCAGAGTATATGTTTCGAGTCCACCGGTTAGTTTACCGACAAGGACAGCTGATGCACATTTGATTGTTATATGTTATATTTTTTTTTAATTATGGATATGATGGGTTGTTTTAGATGTATTTCTTTTCTAATACGATGAGTTATATGATCAGGTGTAGAAAATTTGTTTTAGATGTATATCTTTTCTAATACGATGAGTTATATCTTTTCTAATGTGAGGAGGTGCAAAGAAGGTCATCATTTCTTGCCATAGTACGCTCCTTGTTCAACCGAAAAGGGATACAAACCAGACGTTCACATCAAACCAGACGTTCACATTGTTTCTTATGGTAGTTGCACTACTAAATGCCTTGCTCCCCTTGCAAAGTTAATTAGGTGTTTCAGCTGATGCGAGTTGTTCATGTGAAACTCTTTCTCATTCACATACCACTCTCTCTCTCTCTCTCTTCTCTCTCAAATACCATGGGTATGCTTATGTTATTATTTTATTTATCGATTACTTATGTTCTTGTTATGATCTAATTTATATGTTTTTGTTTGGTTGCTTATGCAGCACCAATCAAGGTTGGAATCAATGGTACGGATATAATCACTTATGATTATTTTTATGTATTTGGTTATTTAGTTGTTTTATTGTTTTTGATGTGTTAATAACTGATTCAGTTGTTTAGGTTTCGGAAGAATCGGTCGATTAGTTGCTAGAGTTGCTTTGCAAAGAGATGATGTGGAGCTGTTGGTGTTAATGATCCATTATCTCAACTG